>NC_143015.1:119298187-119398799 GCF_055824585.1 Amblyomma mixtum | reverse complement strand
ATTCCTCTACATCGGGAAAAATTATACGCGATTATATTGTACTGAGAACGATTATCTGTAAAATCGATTTATCAGGGCCGCTGCACGATTTGGTAGGAAGACAGCGCAAAAAACGCCAACCACCGAGGGGGACAAGACACAAAAGAACGCTACTATCAATTGATTTATTTGTCATCAAGTCACATTTATATAACCAGACAGTCACATCACATGTCCCTTTTTGCGGTGCCAGCTATCTTGAACTAACAGATATGAAATGTGCTATCACCTCTTCAGCTGTAAAAGTTGCTATAGTCAGATACAGATTGCAAAAAAGGAAAAAGAAAATGAAAGATGACGCATGACAAAAGACCAGGCAACTAAGAAAACTGCTACAAAGATTGTTATTAGAAGTCTTCCAAAAAACCGTGCTCCGCTGCATGTGTACAGGCTTATAGACGGATCGCTAACGCAGTGGTCCGCCCCTCCAGGATCTTGACCTTTGCAGGAAGTGCTGGCAGAGCAAATAAAGACAGTGTGGTTACGCATTAGCCAGTTCTGCTAAAGAAGGGCGTTTTCCTATCTCGTTCATACATATTGTGCATGGCAGGAGTTGATGAATGTCCTAAAACTATACAGCTATTGTTTGTCGATGCGTTATTTGACATGATGTTCCCGCGTACGCATCTTCGAGCTGTAATTTATGACATTCTACGACACTTAAACCATACCTAGACAATCGTTCTGATGAAGTTTCTCAGTCAGAAGTGCGCTTCAGCACTTGTGCGTTTTTTATGATCTTTACCAACGACGATAAAACGTCCAACAGTTCATGAAAAAATACAAGGAAACATGACTTTTCTGACGGATAAGGACTGAAGAGAGTCATAATGCTGAATTGCTGTGGCCTTTGTCGTTGCTAGAGGCTCTCGAAAAAACGGGCGGGGAAGGGATAATTGGAATATGAGGTTCTTCACCGAAAGCATGAGGATTTTTTCGTAGGCATGGATCACAAAAGCTGTCTTTTTACTCTGTGACGCACGAAATGAAATATGTTTCGTGTGCAAAATAATTGTCGAGTTGAATTTAAATTAGGAGGCATCCCCGCCTAACCTTATAACGGCGCAACAATGTCTAGTGCTATAAAAATAATTTCTTTCCCTGATTTCAAAGTTGTTCCCGGATGCAAAGCGGCACTCTAAAATCACGTTGTCTCCGAGGTTTTATTTTTACATCGCCGCAAGTGTCGAGAGATGTTTGTTTATAGAGTTCACTGCCCGCTTTGAGGCATTTGTTTATCACAGGTGTTTAATGAGGCGTAGAAAGATATACCGACCATGTTTCAGTTTCTCCTCGGAAACCTTTGATGCTCCGGCTCAAATGAAAAAAGAAAAAGAAAATTGGTGGTCGCTGTTTGGTATTGGCGTGGGGCTTTGGCTGCGGGATGTGTAGTCACCCGGGCCCGCTTGCGGTCTCATTGTTGTTTATGATGTTACAGTTGTTGCAACATGTGCAAGTAGACAAATGGAGAAAATGACACAAAGTGCAGTGATTAAAGGCTTCACATGAAATAGATTCACATGCAAGAAACGTTGTAATGATAACCTCTCGTGCGATCCGAACAGCCTTGCTTTAAGGGAACCGGCTTATTTGTGTTCTTAGTTGGTCTATGCCTTTCACCGCCTGCTTTGAAGTCGGTTGCAGCCTTAAATTAAGCAGAGGGATGAGAAGTTAACCTTGTGACTGACCATGGTTCCGAAAACGCTAATTAATGGCTTAAAAAGACTACAGTGCTACTTCTATATGTTGTCAAATTTGTTGTGCCGAGATCGCTGCCACGGCAGTGAATAAGACAACCCACTGTAGTGAGCAGCCTCTGTTCCCGTGCTGGGGTTGTAAGCGCCATTATTGACTAGACAGCTCGCGTAAACGCTCCAATTATATGTGCCATTCTTGAGCTCTGTCACTGGTCGCCAACTCGCACGTATTCTATACTATATATGAGACCCGTGACCGCTTCCATAATCATCTGAGCGCGTCCAATTTCGAAACTGTACTTTCGAAAACTTAACATCCACTAAAAGCTGCATAACATTTTTTTAATCGGGGAAGGAGCTTAAGCTCGATTATAGCACTTACTACGGAAAACCAACCCACATTGTGCGAAAAAAGTGCTCGCTGGATCAGCTAACTGGTATTTCGTGGCACTGACGCGAAAATACATGTTACGGCCCTGGAAGGGGCGGACCTGCTATTCCGGGAATTTCAGCCAAGACAGGCTGATCACGTTGGATGCATTCGGAGTAAGAAAAGAAATGAGGATCGTTTGCTTTTGTAAGACTTATTAACACATGATGAGATCTGGATGTGCTCGTTTGACGGCGCAAAACAAATATATCAGTGCAATGTTTTGAAGCAAACCGCCAAGGTGGAGTAAATAGTAGACGTCAAATAGGGTAACCGACCACCGGAGCACAGCCAAATGGCTACGAAGGGCCGATGTGCAGCTTGCACAGCAACATCGTAGTTAAAGAAAAAGTTGCACCGGTCCAGGTTTAAGGTACGAAGGACCACATGGGGGGGGGGGGGGGGGGGCAGGTGCAGTTTTCACTGAGCGAGCCAGGACGGCTACCTTTAGGAATGATTCTAGGTCCTGCTTGAGCTTATCGCAGTCTTTGGTCATTCCTACCCGATCTGCTTTTGCTGGTGCGCGTGCTTATGCTTCCTCCACCATCAGTAAATCGCCTCTTGAAATAGAGCAGGGGTTCTCAAACTTTTTTGCTTGGAGGAACCCCAAAAGCCTTCAATAAATTCCAGGGAACCCCCCCCCCCCCCCCCCCCCCCCCCCCCCCCGCTATTACTTACCAGCAATGTTGTCGAGTGCATTTTTGCAAAGAGAGAGTTGCAAAAGTTAAATGTTTATTGCACAGATTAATACAAATACTAATGTGATGGATGGTACTGCTTCCCTTTTAAGAGCAAGACAAAGCGTGGCTCAGTAGCACTCAGAGCCAGTCTCATATCAGCTGCCGGGTCAGGGCCGGTGAGGGTTCTCGCGGAACACAAGAAGACAGCCCGCGGAACCCCTGCGTTCCGCGGAACCCACTTTGAGAACCCCTGAAATAGAGTAACATTTTCAGTTAGGCAGCTCAGCTTATCTGGTTCCTCGTTTCTAGCTCCGTCGGTGACCACACTGTCTGCACCACAGCCTGTGGCGTCGCACTAAGATGCTGAGTGCCAGCAGCCGCATGGCATATTTGTTTTAGTGCGCTAACACTGCAGCCCCACTTGCCTATTTCGCCATTGTTTTTGCGGCCCCACCGCGCCCACCATGGTAGGCGCCGTTCGATAAATGATTGGCAGGAAGAAGTTGCTCGGGGAGAGGTACCTGGGTCTCACAAGCCCCACCTTTGGCAGCGCCTTTCATCGCAGGGCAGTGACGCATCGCCTAACCGCTGCGCCACTGCGCCACAAACGGTATGAAGACTCCCAGCGATAAATCAACGTAAAGTAGAGAATGACCAACTCCGCACATATGGCCATTCCCAAGCAGCGCAGGTAATCGGCCCAATACTGCGAATGGATGGTTTCACTCTGGTCTTTTGTACGGCCTGTCTTGGCCAATACGTTTCGAATATTGTCCCGATTACCTATGTGCTTGGGTTACCCACTACCAATTACCGTAAAGTTTACTTACTACACGCAAGGCAGAGATTAAGTCTGAATTCGGCGCTCTTTGTCAGAAGCCTGCTTGACCTTGAAAACCGAGCCTTAAACCGAAACCAAAGTGAAAAAATTCAGGGGGCCCTTTGGCTCTCTAAATTGCTGCAAGGCGAAAACCTTTCCAGGCGCACTGTTTGGCAATGACTGCAAGACTGTTTGTGCTGTACTAGTGCTTTAATTGACTACACACTTTGACCACACATTACAACTACACAATTTGACTACTTCTTTAGCACAACTCTCTCTGTTTCGACGAGTTCGGTTGTATCGATCGCTCTATTCGCAGTAATGAGGTATGTAATGCGGTCACGCACGGAGGGCTCGCGCCCCCTATCGGAGCAGACGACAACTATTTTAGTAGTTGTCGTCTGCTCCAAAAGAGGGCGTCAGGCATTCGTGGGTAACCTCATGGCTGTGAATCCGCGCACTGTGATGTCATAACCATTTCGACCAACCGAAAAGCGTGACACCTTTACTGACAACCTCCTTTCGACAACCTTTTGTCGACAACTATGAGGCATTAAAGGCTGTAGCCTTAAAACCGAAGTGCTAGCGCCCGATTCGCCTGTGGCCTAAGCGCGGTAAATCTGCCGCCATTTTTTTTTTCGTAGCGCTGGCGGCGTTGGTTAGCTTGGCGAACATAGCAGTACGCCAGGACGGTGCTGCGGCGGGCTGAGGCCTTGTAGATATGATCAGAAAGGCGGGAAGATTGCGGAAGGGGCATTATGCCCAAGTGGCTCGCGTCGGACTAGATACGCTTGATGGTGGTAGGCACGCCTGGTAATTGAGGCCAGAATATTAAAAAAAATACAGAGTGTGCTTAAGACTGCTTAGATGTTGGGAACGTGAAATCATGAAAGCCTCACCGGGAGTGTACATGTCGTCGGTTGGAATCCCGCTCGCGAGCTAGCTTCCAACTTGACCAGGAGCTTCATGCTATGTGCGATAAGAAAGCGTATGCCTCCACGCGGAACGCTGTACATCATACGGTTGTGTCACAGCTGAGAAACAAAGTGCTTCTAAAATAAAAAAAAACACCAACTGCGTCTAAAAGATCAGTGAACGTTCTCAGGACTATTCTAAGAAAATCGCGACAGCGAGCAGCACGGGAAGTGCCCTGGAAGCACAGATTATTTTACTATACTATATTGCCACCTGGTGTTTTCAGATAGCGCTTGAAAAGGAAGACGTTGAAGTGTCGCGTGCTGGCTGGCTGCCGTATTCTGCTGGTTTGCGACCTGTCGCCCTATGTTCCGCTACATATTTTGGTGTAGGCGCTGGGTATGTCAACAGGGAACCCCTGCAGCCCAAGCGGTCGATACAGGCACTGGCGATATAGATGACCGGGTTCCCCGCAGTGAAAGCACAGACGCCGCCGATCTGGAGCACGCCACAGGTCCGTCTTCCGCTGGGGCGATCATCGATTGTCGATGTAGTACGTGTCGGGGTGTGGGGAAACAGAGAGCCTTGATTCGACGGAAGGAACTGCGCCGAAGAGGGCGCAGGACGTCGCAAGGCTTCAGGATACGTTCGCCGACAGCACTGCGTGGAAAAAGGCCGCGGGCCAACGGACGGGAACGAAGGCCTAAAGGCTTGAACCTGTTCGCGGAAGGGGCTAGAGAGAGTGCCGGCCGTCGGCAGGGGAGCACCGAAAAGCGTCTGGAGCTCTTCGCGCACAACGAAGCGGATCAGCTCGCGGAGATTAGGGTTAGCCCCGAAGTCAGGAAACGGTTCTGTAGCCGAAGCGGCGAGTACCGCTCTGTCGTAGGTGGTGGACCGCCGCGAGAGCATCTTCTCCATCGTGACCGCTTCCGTAAGAATCTCGGCAACAGTCCCTGGCGGACTGAGCACGAGGCCAGCGAAAAGTTTCTCTGTAACGCCGCGCATGAGTTGGCGCACCTTTGGCAGTCGGCGGCAACCTTTTGTCGCGAACTGACTGCAATCTTTGTGTACGACAGGTAACTGCTTCCGATGGCCACCTGATACCATTATCCTGCGCATATCGTGGAAGAACTGGACAGCTCGGCGCAGCAAATCAGTCCACTTCGGGACAGCGTGACCGGAAGGACCATCACTGCCAGGCTTCCTGGAGGCGGCACTGCTGCCGCTAGACAGCTATAAAACCGTGGTTCACCTGGTACACCTTCGCAGTCGGCGGCAACCTTTTGTCGCGAACTGACTGCAATCTTTGTGTACGACAGGTTAGCATTGCTGAAAACTCATGACTAGCCTTTTGTCTCGTTATGCCGCCGACTGCAATCTGTGCAATTTGTACCTTGTCATACCGTGTGCTTTGCTACACTTGCTAATATTATTCTCGGCTGTTCACAATGGCATGTTGTGGGGTTTGTAATGAGGCTCTACCTACAGATGGAAAAAGAACTGTTTGCTGCGAATGTAGCATTGGGCACCATGTCGGTGACTGCTCCGGTCTTTCCGAGAATACATTTTCATCCATGGGACCAGGAAAACATGAAAAATGGCGATGTCGCGGGGAGTCACTTCCCGTGAATGCCAATAGTAAGCCAACTACTGAAGAACCATCGGACGTTTTTAAAAAAATGGCTGCGTTGGAAGAAAAATTGATGGTTGTTTCTGAACTGAAGATCAGCATAGATAGCCTCCTGGCTCTGCCGGCGCAGCTCGAGAAGCTTGTCATGACAATTCAAGGCCTGCAAACGACAGTTACTGAGGTTCAAACATCAGTAGAATTCTTGGCATCCAAATACGACACGCTCCTTGCGACATGCAACGATGCCGTGCAGGCAACAAAGACGCTTGAGCAAAAGGTTGCATTTCTAGAAGAGACTATTGACGAACAGGCTTCGACGATTCACCGAATTCAGTGGGAACTCAATGAAAGTGAACAGTACAGCCGTCTGTCCAATCTAGAGATAAGCGGACTGCCAGTTCAGCCACAGGAAGACCTGCGGGCTGAAGTTGCGCAGATGGCTGAAACACTTGAAGTGCATGACTTCAACCAGTCTGAGATAGCCTCCTTGCACCGTCTATCATCGAGACAAGGGAAGATTCCGGTCGTATTGGTCAGGTTTTCGTCCCCGAGCTTACGGGAGAAATGGCTGCAGGTAAAAAGCAAACTTAGGACGCTAAATGAGTCCCACAAGCTCTCCTCAGTTTTCTTCAATGAAAACTTGACCCGTATGAACAGTGAGCTGTTCTGGAAAGCTCGAATCTGAGGAAAGGAAAAATCTTTCAAATTTGTCTGGGACAAGAATGGCAAAGTTTTCGCCAGAAAAGAAGTGGGGGCTTCCGTTATCAAAATCGCGTCTCTTTCAGACATTGATAAAATGACGTAGGGAAATTCACTATTACTGCTATGGCTTCTTTTTCAAGTTTTGACGTCTGTTTCCAATCGTTCCATCCAGTTTCATTGAGTTCTCTTACAATTCTTCACATTAACATTAGAAGTATTCGAAAACATTGGATTCAATTTCTGGTAATCGCACAAGACCTTTACGAAGTAGTAGACGTATTTGCTTTCACAGAGGTAAATATTGCTGACCATATTACCTGCATGTTCAAGCTTCCGGGTTATACGGAGCATTTCCTTACCCGCCAAATGGGTAAGCGTGGAGGAATTGCTGTTTTCTTCAAGGATTCATTATCGGTCTCCAATATCAACATATCCAACTCTGCAGAGGCAATGGGATTTGAAATTTCATACAGCAACATTTCGAGTCATCTCCTTATCATATACCGCTCACCGTCTGGAAACGTGGCTAATTTTATCACAGCATTGCATGACGTTTGTAAGCAAAGGTTTAGCCAAGGTAACCTATGCATAATGGGTGACTTGAATATTGATCTGTTAAAGCCTGAGAGAGCATCTGCGCAAAACTACCTAAATGCCCTTGCTGACCATGGTATAGAAACACTACTTTCAGATCCTTCTAGAGAAGAGTTCGTAAATAACAGTTTGTGTAAAACTTGCATAGACCACGTTAACGTACGCGCGTCGGACTTGTCTTATGTTATGGCAGCTGCCATTCGAAAGAAATTAGCGGATTATTACCTTACACTATGCCACTTTGCTAAGGTCGATTCTGCACAGAAACCTAATGATAGCAGGTGTGTTATGACTATACTAGATCGAAAATTTATTTGACAGTAAGGAGTCATCCTTCGACTGGAACTCATTTATATCACGAAATAACAAAGATACCGCCTACGATAACTGTTTTGGTTCTTAAAAATTTTAAAGAATCCTGCAAAAAAAGTATCATTGTCAAAAAACGAAATAATAAATGCTTCTGGCTTACAGCTGACATTCTCGCAGCCATTAAGCGCTGTGGTCAAAATGTCGCACTTCTCCAAAAAATGCAAACTTACGAAATGAATTTCGGGCTGCTAGGAACAAAGTAACCGCTCTTCTTCGGTCCTCTAAAAGGCGTTACTATGCTAGCCAGTTTCGCAATTGCCACCATGACGTGGCCAAAAATTGGGCTATCGTGAACGAACTACGTGAGCGTCAGCGTAGACCGGCCAAGGACGCAATAGAGCATAGTTTTGGTCACTTGACATCCTCTTTGGCAAATGATTTTAATAACTTTTTTTCTAAAGAACAGCGCATCGCCCGTCCCACATCACGTTCGCCGTTACTTCCTTCTTCTGTGATTGACTCAGCATTTCTTCCGCACATAGCAGAGCCAGATCTTTTCAGCATAATCTCCAGTCTACGGCATAACAAATCAGCTGGAATTGATGGAATATTTATCAGCTACCTTACCAGAAACTTCCAAAGCTTGAAGTGTGTCCTTCTTTTTATGCTAAATGATATGATTGAAAGTGGCTTCTTACCATGCTCTCTTAAACAAGCGCGTGTTATACCACTTTACAAGGGTGGCAAAAGAAATGATATCTCGAATTATCGCCCAATATCTATCGTGTCGTGTATATCACAAATTTTAGAAAAATACGTCTTATGTACAATGTCAGCATTTTTGCTGAGGCATAACGTGCTTAGCCCACATCAATACGGATTTGTTGCTGGTTCTGGTACCCAAACGTTATTAGAAAAGATGTCGGATTCCGTTCATTCTAGTGGCATTTGGTCTCTTTCTTGATGTCAGGAAGGCATTTAATACTGTTCACCATGATATTCTCTGTGAAAAGTTGTTTTGCTATGGTTTTCGTGGTCCTTTTCACATGTTACTAAGAAATTATGTGTCTCAGCGATCTCAAATGGTGGAACTTGGACCTGTGCAAAGCAGGATTATAGACTTATATAGTGGTGTTCCCCAGGGATCCGCCTTATCACCAATCTTATTTAATCTCTATGTTAATGACCTCCCCAGCATTATAACTTCATCACAGATTTATCAATATGCAGATGACACCCTCCTCATCTCATCTAATACAGATTTTTCTTGCGCACTCCGTCAACTTCAACAGGACGCTACTAATCTATATGATTGGTTTCAATGTAACCTGATTGATATAAACCCACAAAAACTCATCTAGTGTGCTTTAGAAATGCACACAAGCCAATCCCGAAAAACGCTGTGGTTTTTTTGCACAGCTCCAGTTGCACTGCATGTTCTTGCTACCCCATTACATGTGTTCCGTCCGTGAAATACCTTGGCATTTACTTTGACAGTGATTTATCCTGGAACACGCACATGGCACACCTCAGTAAGAAGCTTAGAGGCGTCGCATGCTTGCTCTATGCTCTAAGGGTCTACCTGCCATTTGCCATAAGACGTTTAATTGCACAGTCTTTGGGATATTCTCTGCTGAGATATGGCATGTGCTGTTTCTTCAACTGTTCTGCAACATGGAAAAATAGGATAAACCGTATTCTCAAGAATATGGCTAAGAGTGTCATCTATTCAATACCCCATAAACAGCAAAGTGTATTCCTTTCTTCAGGTCTGCCTTCCTTTGACATTGTGTTCAAACAAATCACTGTACTCAGATATTTCTGGAACTCTGGATTTCGGTTCCACAACGTTAAACCAATCCCATTAAGAAAAGTTTCTCGATATATTGTCCCTGCAGTGCGAACTTATTTTGGTATGTCTATGAGGTCATATTATATCCCATGTATATTCAATGAGGTGCCTGATAATGTTTTCAACTTGAACACTCGCAGACAGTTACGGGATGCTATTGCCGGGCTTGAACAGCTCTAGTGCATTTGTTTTAATCTACACAAAACAAAGAATTGATTTGGCAACAGAGGTTGTTGCTGCTGCCGGACGGCGCCCTACAAGCCCAATTGAGGCTTTGGCGCGTCCGCGTCTTGTATTGCTTCTTTGGAGTAAATAAAGTATTTATTTATTATTATATTTATTTATTATTTCTCTTCGGGCATGGCCGGGTCTACTCGCCGGAAGAGCCGAGTCATATCCTCCACGTACATGCTTACATTAAGCAAAGCCGAGGGACCAAGGGTCTTTCGAGGAGGGACCGCGTGTGATAGTGTTTGTTTTTATGTGACTACCTTATATTGCGCCTGTCAGCAATAAACCTCAGTTGCGAGTTAGCGCTTGTCTGCGTGGTTTCCTATCCGTCCCTTGTGTTCCTTGTGCGCTATTGTTCCATCATGTACATGCTTACAGTCTCATTCGGCATCTGAATGCGAGACTTCGAAGCCCGTTCAGCCCGCTCTCGACGATCCGTTCTGGTCCCCAGCAGGCGTGGGCGGAACTCGTGCCATGATGTTAAGGCGTCTTCTCGGTTCTCGTACCAGGTACGTGCACCATCCTCGAGACTAATGAAGACGTTTCGAAGCTTGGCGGCGTCGTCCCACTGGTTGAACGAGGCCAACCGTTCAAACTCGACAAGCCAGTCTTCGGCGTCTTCGAGCTGACTGCTGTGGAATGGTTTGGGCAGTCGCGGATTCTGCAGGGTGTAGTAAGGTGCAGCTTGCATGACAGGTCGATGGGTGGGTGCTCTGGCAGACACCTAAGGTCCGTGTTCTTGAGGTAGGCCTTGGTTTCTCCGGCTAGAACTAGAGCCCTGGGTAATCCGGAGGAGTATGAGACATATACAGGAATCTTCACCCATCACCTACACCAAACCTACACCTATCTTCCGTTATAATATTGAAAATAAACTGGTGCTGGAAAAAAAATTGCCAAAAAATTAACTGATTGTTGTTCGTAAAACTAAAACCATTGAAACATAATTTGGTGCACTCAGTACCTCCTAGACTTGGTCCTCATTTTCTATTTCACTCAGACAACACGCGTTTATCACAGCACTATTTACCAACACGGATTTGAGCAACACTTTAAGCATAGCAGCACTATTTACCAACGCGGAAAGGAGAGAAGGAATCGTGTTTTGAAACTCTGGACAAACTGTGAACGCATTGGGCTCTTTAACGTGTGCTGGCGTCCGACAGTTTATGGGCATGCCTTCAGTGTACACCCCACACACAACCCCTCTCCCTTATCGAAGGGTAGCCTCTTCAGCAGAGGTGCTCTGGATGCTCAGAACGACAAAAAACAGGGCACAAGCCCTTATCGGATACCTTTGGGCGAGGGAAAGCTATTCATAATCCACAGTTAGCATTACGTGCGATTAAGCTTCACGCGGAGCCACAACGAAGTGGAGATTTTCGAAACGGGAAACCCCTGACCGCGAGAGGCGCCAGTTACGAACTGCTTTTGGAATTTGTTAATACGTTCTTGTTTGCTTGTTCTGTCCTGAAGAGCCGGTATCAACAGAACTATTCGTTTCAGTTAAAGACTCCCAAGGTAGAGATCATGACGATGTATAGAACAGCTAAAGAAGGCTTCTCTTCGCTGTAATACGTCCAGTTTTGGTTCAAATCTCTTCGGTCTCCTCTCTACTGGTTTAGCATCGAGCGCAATTTTATCAATTACGGAGACCGCTCGCCAAAATCGGAAGAGGCCAGAGGATAAAGTAAAGGAAAAAAGATAGTTGAAGTGGCTGAAAAGTTCAACGCCAATCTATACACTAGCCAGTGTGGTCAGGGCAGTAATGAGAGAGGCAGTAGCGCACAGCAATGGGGACTTCCGCCAATAACGAAAGAGGAAGTAAAGCAAGCATTGGGAGCATTGCAAAGGGAGAAAATAGCTGGTGAGGATCATTTAACGGCAGGTCTGCTGAAGGACGGGGAAGAGATTGTCTTCAAAAAACGAGCCACTCTGCATAAGCAAAGCCTTATGACCTTGAGCCTACAGGAATGTGGGAAAAATGCTGAAGTCATCTTAACCCTCAAAAAAGGGGACGTCCATGACTTGAAAACTTTCCCACAAGTAAGCTCCGTTGCCTACAAGCATTTTAGCGAAGTAACCTTAACCTTCACTCAACCAGGCGATCAGGCAGGTTTTCGTAAATAAGCTACCCGACAATAGACCATACTCACACGGTCAATCAGGTGATAGAGCAGTGTAATGAATACAACCAACTCCTGGAAAGCCTCCTTAGATTGCGAGAAAGGATTTGACTCAGCGGAAATCTCTCCAGCCATGCAAGCATCACGGAAACAGGGTATAGATGACCCTTTATGCAAAAATATTTTGACGATGTCTGTAACGGCTAGACAGCTACATTATTCCTTCACGAGGACAGCAATAAAATTCCATTATCGAAAGGTGTCATGCCGGGAGACACGATCTCGCCAATGCTATTCAACGCCTGCTTACAGGTTTTCAGGGGGCCTGGATTAGAAACAGTTCCGGATAAGAGTTAAAGGAGAGTATCCCAGTAATCTGCAATTCTCTGATTACATTGCCTTGCTAAGCCACTTAGTGGATGAACTGCAAAGCATGATCAATTAGCTAGACAAGCTGAGCAGAACGAGTGGTCTAAAAATTAATATGCAGGAAACTGAAGTAATGCCCAACTCTCTCGGAAGGGAACAGCAGTTTACAATTCGTAGCGAGATGATGGAAGCGAGATGATGGAAGTGATGTATACTTGGGGTAGGCAGTGACCGGAGAACCGAATCACAAAAGCGAGATGATTTGAATAAAAATTGAGTGTAGCGTATCGGGCAGGTTCCGTCAGATCATGAATGGCAATCTACCAATATCCCACCGGAGAAAAGCGTATAACAGCTTTATCTTACCGGTAGTGAACTAGCGGGCCGAAACTTACAGGTTAACGAAAAGAGGTCAGCTAAAGTCAAATACAACGCAGTGAGCTATGGAAAGAAACATTAGATGTGCAATGTGAGGAGACAGAAAGCGGGCAGAGAGGGGGAGGGAATATACGCGGGTTAATGACATCCTAGTCGAAATCAAGAGGAAGAAATGGGCTGTAGTGCAGAAATGCGCTTGAGTAGGGCATGCAAAGGGAAGGCAAGATAACTGATGGGCTTTAATGGTTGAATTGGGCACCAAGAGAAAAGTGTAGCAGGGGGCCGCAGAAAGTAAAGTGGATGGGCGAAATTAAAAAGTTTGCGGGGATAAGATGGCCGCAGTTGGCAGACCACAATGTTAATTGGAAATATATGGAACTGCCCTTGGCCCTGCAGAGGGTGTAATAAGGCTGACGATTATTATTAATGCAAAGTCATAATCCAGAAGTTGATTCCTGTAGGCGTAAACTAACCTAACCTGTAAGTGGAAAGCAAGTACAGTGGACCCGTGGCGTTAACGCTTGCCTTGAAACTTTCACGGCTATATCATCACACATGTGGCGACGAAGCGATAAAAAAAGAGGCTATTGTTCGGTTGCAGTTCCTGTAGTGTCTTCAATGTCTGCTCAGGATGACTTAAGGCGAGTGTACTACTTTTTGCGGGACTATACAGCAATCTGTGACGATGAGCAAAGGTTAAAATTCAGTCAAGAGCGTATCACCTGTAATAAAAGGTAAAGTGCGCCCAACATGGCTGCCGAAAATTTTGCATAGCATCCTACATAAGCCAATACTGAAAACAGCCTCAAGTTCCGCGCCAATTATCTTGCAGTGGGGCAGGCGACTCAAAGCCCCTACCCGAACGAACTGTGGGCACGGAACCCTTAAACACTTTCGCCGTTTTGTGGCAAATCCAACATCGAGTGAATCGCACCAAGTCATACGACTGAGTTTACGTTGTGCTATTATTCTGAAGTGGTGGGCATCCAATAAATACAGCCAGAAATATATAATTGCAAAACACTAAACCGAGATGCAGCATTTTTTTTTCTTTAAAAGTCGCGAAACGGTTGTTAGCAATTCCAATTGTGCGATGCGACCTTTGTGAAGAGTGCTGCAGTGTATATACCTGGCATATTAAGACTGTGTGTTGTTCGCGCTTTGCTTTTTTTAAAAGTTCTATGGCAAAAAGCAACGACGAGACACTCATACAAATATTTAATTCCATTTTGAAGTCACCAAAGCCAGGTTACCGCGTTGTTTGCGCTAAGCGCAGCACTGTGTAGCGCATAGAAAGTGAGAAAGTCACGCAGGAACGTTTTTCTTTTCTTAGAAGTCCAGCGCTTCTAGGAGATCATTCCGAAAGCCTGTGCTTACCCACCAACATTTACTTCGTTTCTAGGCAACTACGTGTCTGCTGTCTTCTACTTGGACCAAAGAAAGGCAGCACGAGAAGATACTGACTGACCAAGCACCCTGCAACGCCTTGCATAAATCATTTAGAAAATAGCCTATAATCATGCACTCGAACAACGCTGTTAATGTATTATGCATTAAATCATACTATTCACGAGATATTGACTGCACTTGAAATTCGCAGGAACGTATATCGCCATTGATGCGAGCGAGTGATGTTTTTTTTCCATGGCGCCTACAAAGCGCTACTTCACCATCCGTCGCATAATCATTCCTTAACATTTCGGAGGGCCTTCTTGAAAACACCAATATGCCACTAAAGCTTCAATCCACAAAGAGCCTCTTCGCTGATATTGAAAATTATGTGAAGCGTTTTGTTGCCTTTTGAGTTCACACCTTGTTTTTCAAATGGGATACCAACAACATCTGAAGAAGCTGCTTCAGAGCGCAATAAGCGTCCGAGCTCATTGTCACAAACCTGAGCTTAATATAGTCACACAGACGCGTGATTTTAGGATACGATTCCAAAGCATTTAGGATAACCTTTTTACCTGCTCACCTAAAATGCTGGTGAAGCCTTACGACAGAAACAGTGAATAATCATTTTGCCAGTTTTCTCCGAAACGGTCATCATGCTCTTCAGTTTCTTCAGTGTGATTGCAGCATTAACATTTACTTTTGTGACCTCCGATTAAGGAATTGGCTGTTTTTTGCAGCATGTTGTAAACCATACGGTATGGAGAATGTAAGTGCGAGCATTCACTGTTAGCGTCAAATCAAAATTAAGAGAGAATTAAAGGCGCAGTCTATAATCATCTCCCCCCCCCCCCCCCCCCCCCCCCCTGTGGTCTTCGTGCCATAGAAGTGAAAATGAAGTTCTGCCCTATATAATTTCCTTCAATAAAAATCTACTCATTTAGTTGTTCCACTTTCAACTGTCCTGTTCACGCTTCATTTTATGCGCTATTAGCCTTTGTAGTCTGTACGCTATGAACGATTGCTTATGTGACGGAATTTTGTCTGATTGGGTTCGCATCCTAGATGGGACTCTGGACGGCTGTTATCGGAGATTCTGGACGTCTAATTAGGGACAGAAATTGAAATGAAACATTTCTGCCCCAGTTCCTGTTCTTCATCAGGGCGTATATTTAAATTAAAATTTTCTGAGAAGGCAGTAGCAATTTTCTCAAACCTTTGTCGCCTCTGCGTACGTGCCCCAGAAAGTGTCCTGTGGCAGGTGCAGGATGAAGAATGTGCGTTGAAGGGTCTTAACGGAGCGTATTGAGTAAAATAAAGCGTTAATGAACAAACTGAACTCTAGATTGTGGCCCGTAAATAAAGGGTGTATGACTGCGACTAGTTTCAGTTTGCACCCACATGATTTGGGCACACTATCCTTTATGAGAAGGGCAAGAGAATATGATGTCTGCTGCGAGAGTCAACCTTCATTGCAGTCGAGGTGACCATCCAAAGGATTAAGGACTCCCTAGTTCCCTTAAAGGGAAGCTGAAGAGTTTTTCGAATTCGTTAAAATGCTCACGTGTGGATGTGGGAACTTTATAAATCATGCCGGTGAAATTTTTTTACAGATTCATAACTTAGGAGCGACGTAATCGCCGTTTAAAATTACGCGGTAGCTCCGCCCCCCGCGGTCCGCCGAGCGCTGCTGATGACCCTGACGATGCGAGCCAAAGCCGGAAACCGCGGGGTGGTGACGTAAACACCGGTGATCCGTCGCTTCACAGCCTCCGCGGCCGTGCTTGTTTCTGCGTGCGCGCCATCATAAGCTGCTTCGAGCTGCCGTGTGTTTCTTTATTTGTGCGTTTTTATGTTTGTGGTGAGGTACAGAAAGGTGTGCAGCATCGAATGAAGCGGTGGAGCCATCATGCCGGTGTTCTGCGCAGCCCTCGGCTGCACGAACATCCGCGGCCTCGACGATGTGGTCTTTCATTATTTCCGTCAAAAAAAAGAAGCTCTCCGCGAAGCGAGTCGCTGCTGTGAAGCGAAGGGATTTCAAGCCGTCAAAGGCAACAGTGCTATGATCTGGCTATTTTCGTGATTAGAACTATCACCAAAGCCTGTCAACAATGCATTCAGTGGGCCTGTCAGCAGTCAGCTCGACTGAAACCCGGTGCAATACCGTCTGGTTTCTGATAATTTCATTAATTTCTTGGCAGCTCCAGCAGTCTTCTTCATTCTACACTGGAATGCAGCGGACGGAGGAACAGCTGTTTTGGAAGTAGAGTGTTTACAATGACATCACTCAACTGCCAGGAATACATTTCTAATAAGGCATGTAGTCGTAAAGAATTGCCGACTGCCGCATGGCTTCATACATTAATAATAATATTATATAATTGTGCGCCAAGTGTGGTACAGCCAGCCTTGCGATTCGTCCTGCTCGGTTGCAGCACGAGTCCATCTAGTTAGTGAAAAAATCCCTTGCCGCTAGATCTGAGAACAAGCACGATAAAGGCGGCGAAAACGGATGAAAGTATTCTTACAAGGACTTGTAGCATGAACCAACTCGCCTAAAGAAGGATTTTAATTTACTGCTAGCTCCCATCTTGGCACGCAAAACGGAAGGCGCACGTTTGTCACCTAGACGAGTTTTGTCGCAAAGCGCTGCGAACTTGTATGTTATGAATCGAGCCGGCATGCAGCTACAATGAAGTGGTGCAAGCATAACATTTGAGTGCAAAAAGAGCCTGATAACTTCTTGCGCATGCCAATGATCTTTGTGGATTACAAGCAGATTTGCGGCAGCACTGACAAGCGGCAAGACAAAAATGCCGACGATCGAATCCCGCTTACATTGTATTAGGAAAATTACGTCGGGCAGTGCTATAATGGATTTGCTCGCCTCAAAATTCATCCATTTTATCTTTGAATGTAGTTTGGCAAATAAAGTTATACTTACCAAAGTCATTTCCAACACGTGGAGATGCTGACACTTCGCTTTCGTTCGAGTCAAAATCACGGCTTGCGCCAGCATCGTTTCTTTCTTGGAGAGGTTTGCTCTTTCCAATCGGTTCTAACATGTAGGGGATGACGCCAAGATACTCCGGGTAATATTCGATGTGTTCCATCGTCGTATAAGCAAAATAACAACCTCGAACCGCCGAGCCCCGCGGTTCATGTGCAGCGGCGGCGGCCGAGCCGACCGAGCCAGTGCCATTGTTGACGTCACGAGGCGCCCAACCAATCACAGGCGGCAACGAGGCGCGCGAGCACGCCCGAGGCTGCTGCTGCACTTCTCGCCAAAACAAAATAGGTTTGCGCTTTCCTTTGCCTAATTTCGACCAGAAATTCGAATTCCGAGGGCGGAAAACTGTAAAGTGCATCTCTCCACTCAATTTTTTTGGGAACCTTTAAGCATCCCTTTACTTGATAAACTAAGAGCATAGTAAACTAGATTTTAGCTCATGTAGCTGTACTTTAATGGCCAACTCCCGGCTGAGATAACTACAGGAAAAAAAAAAGGTAATGGCAAGTAATGGTGCACCGTATCGCGGCAAATTTTTCTGCAGTTAAAGCATTCCTGCGTGAAACTTGATTACGGTGTGCCCAAACGGCGGACAGGGTCCTTGATGTCTTCCAAGGCCAGGTATCTTCTCACGTGGTACCAGCAGTCCGCGTTAAGCTCATCCAGCTGGACGAGCCCGGCTTCGCGCGGACGACATACCACTCGTTCCTTGACGACGCCAGTGATTCGCATGAAATCGTCCATGTCCTCGAAGGCAAGGAGGCCACTTTGAACCATTGCCGATGCCTCAGCTTCGTTGACAGACAATAGCTCAGCCAACTCTTGGAGGAGGGCAGGGTGTCTTGCGACGGGCTCGAGGGCTGAGGCGCAGTGTCTGTATTGTAGTAACAATATTGTGTTGAGAAACTACTAAAAATATCAAGTGTTAGCTCCTTACGCTTTCATCATCATCATCATAATCATCAGCCTGACTACACCCACTGCAGGGCAAAGGCTTCTCCCATGTCTCTCCAATTAACCCTGTCCTTTGCCAGTTGCGGCCACTGTATCCCCGCAAACTTTTTAGTCTCATCCGCCCACCTAACTTTCTGCCGTCCCCTGCTACGTTTGCCTTCTCTTGGAATCCACTCCGTTACCCTTAACGACCAGCGGTTATCTTGCCCTCGCAGTACATGCCCTGCCCAAGCCCATTTCTTCCTCTTGATTTCAACTAGGATATCATTAATAAACCTTACGGTTTAATAAAGGACAAAAGGTGGAAATTAATTCATTGTGTATTTGAAAGCTGTGAAAATTTTCCACAGGGACCAAGACACTGCTTCGGCATAGGGAAAAAATCAGATTACCAGTGCAATAATAGAAAGGTGAAAACAAAATAAAAACACCTAAATGTCTGGTATAAATAGATACTCCGCATTTGTAGCTGTGCTGTGCTACCGCGAAATTTTCAATGCTGGTGGTAAGCGAGGTTATTTGCCAATTATGAAGGCATAGATATGTTTTAGTTCAAAAAGGAATACAGTAAAGGGTCTACTAAATGTGCTCAAAATGGCAGTCCTAAACAAGCGTTAAGAAAACTTGTTGGGTGATAGGAAAGAAAATTAAAAGTGTGATCCGATACAGTAAAACATGGCAGAGTACAAAAATGATTGTATATCTAGAGTCGATCCCAACCCTACCCCTGAGTGCTCGGTGTAAAGTGTTGGAGCATGAACAAAGGAGCTCAGGGACACATGGTAGAAGCTATCAGGCAACAGTGGCGTGACCTCAGAGAACATTTTTCACATAGGTGGAAGGTGCGCCGAATACATTTGAAACCTGAGTTGTACAAAGCAGGATCGCTTAGACCTAGTCAACTTCGTTCAAGCCGATTTCAGGTACAGTTTCGCGAAAAGTAGCCAAGCAAATTTCTTTCCATTTAAGCCACATAGCGGAGTTCTTACGGCATTCCTAAGGACCGAAAGGTCTGAGAGTGTGAGTAGAAAGGGTCTCCTTAATTGGCATAATTTTTGAACTGAAGACGGTTGCTGCTGCTATATTACACGGTTAAGAAAGAAAAAAAGCGTGCTGCCAGGTTAAGTGTGGCAAACACGGTACTTCCCAGGCCGAAGAGATAGGCAGGTATGTACCAGTATTTGCGACCTAGTTATTCAACCAGTGATTATTCGCCACACCATAGTAACTAAAACGCAAGAGTAATGGTGGAATAGGTTCAAAGGTTAACTCGTTGACGCCACTCTCGTACTGCAGGAGAAGGTGCGTTATAGAGCCACCAGCAACCGGCGATTACGTACTTGTCACATCGCGATGTCTTCAGAAAGAGGGCAGCCCGGGTCACAAGGTCCGAGTTGCGCCGCACCGTGTCCAGCACAGCGAACCACTCTCTGGTTGGTTCCATCCCGGTGCGAAGGAGAATACTAGTCAGCGTGTAGTTCGCACCAATGCCCATGGATAGCCGACGAACAAACACGCTAGTTTCGGCGAGCATCTCAAAAAAGAACTCTGCGCTTCGGATGCGCTTGCTTTTTCTCACTTCATCCGCTAGTTTCTTCAGGTCTTCCTCATCCATGCTGAATATGTTACTCATGGAAACGAACAGTTCGGTGACGCTTGTGTTTTGAGAGAGTGCATCGAGGATGACTCCCCAGCCCATTTCTGCCCCGCCAGCTGGCGTCTCTCCAGATGTTATATAGAGCTTGAGCGCTCGAAGCGATGTGGTTGCTCGAACATAACTGGCGACGGCAGATGAAAGGGCCAAATTGCTTCTAGAGACAGCGACCGACACCGTTGTTATGTGGTTCAAAGATGGCAGGAACTGTAGAACGCCGCGTTCCAAGTCGTCTCGCGTTCCGCTTAAGAAGCAGATTTCGGAAACCGCCTTGCATTCGACGACGCTGATGTCGCCTTCGACGTAGTATTTTCCGAGGCAAACCTTCTCTTCCGCGCCGGTACCAGTAAGAACGCTGCAGATATGTTTCAAAAGCTCAGAGTTCCACATAGATGTCAGGATGGTTAGTTTCTTCATTTTTTCTTTATATGCCAGCGCGTTGAAGAGGCGCGACCATCGTGCCGGCTCCCAGATATGGACCGGTATGCTTAGTTCTTCCAACGTTTCGTTCCGTATGATGGCTTCGAGAAAGCGGCCGCTTA
The DNA here is from genome assembly GCF_055824585.1 of Amblyomma mixtum. Classification (NCBI taxonomy): domain Eukaryota; kingdom Metazoa; phylum Arthropoda; class Arachnida; order Ixodida; family Ixodidae; genus Amblyomma; species Amblyomma mixtum. The sequence continues at coordinate 119,378,469 of NC_143015.1, read as the reverse complement.
TATTGGGAGGTTGAAATTGACCCCTTCCCGTTAGCGATCCGAGATGCAGACAGCGTAAAACGTCGTTCTCTTGTAGAACATCTGCCATGAGCTCCGTATTCTTGCGATCAATTCTGAAAAAGTCAAGGGTGAACGTAGAGACACTTCCGTTTGCATAAAGGCCTTCCAGAATTGAAGTTTGACAGCTCCTGGAGTCAGAAGATGCAAGTATCTTTAGGGTCTCTAGCGTGGTTGTGCTGTGGAGGTAATCGCTAAAGGCAGAGCGGAATGCTGCCCTTCGCGCATCATAATGGAAAGAAAGCTCTTTCAGGGTCGAATTTGCTTTAAGGGCGGTGAAAAGTTTCAGTGCGGCTTGGTCGCTTTCGATCCATACTGATGATATATCCAGGGTTCTAAGAGAAGTGGTCGTGTGGAGGAGTTGCGAGAGTGCTGCCAAGAGCCTTGAATGACAGTCTTCGAGGCAGTCGCATTGAAGCTGCTCTAGACGCCATAAAGTGGAGATCACCGCGGTAAGGCGTTCCGGGGTGTCGGAACGTGAAAAGCGTAGCTTGAGTTTCTTCAACGACGTGTTGAAATTAAGGGCAGTACAGGCGATTACAGCGTGCTTACCAAGGGTGTCTAAGTGAACGTGCGCCGAGGTAACACAGGAGTGTTCATGCAGCAGCCAGCACAAAAGGGTTGCAGCTTGGCGAGTTTGAAATTCATCAATCTCGTCCGGGCGTGGGTGTTTCCCAGCTATACGAGACAGGCATAGGTTTCCGCTTGTCCCTGTAAGATGACGCACTTCTAGACGCCCGTGAATAAGGATCTCATTCCATGCCGACATGTTGCGGGCGAGGTGACAGGTTCGCTGTTCGGAAGCGGTGCAGGGGGCACGGTAGTCTAGAGCGATTCCGGAGAAGCCCCCGCTGATGCTCTCGATGCTGCCCAAGAGTATTACTTCTGGTTGACCGTGCTCTTGCTCCGGCGGCCTCATGACTTTTTCGCGCCCTGTGGTGTCCGTCTTTTGGATCTGCGCAATAGAGTAGCGGGATGACCGGGTGTGCCAGGCCTAACTGACACTGCGCGCAGGTAATAGCTCCTGAAGGGCGTGCTTCACAATTTCATTAGCACAGCGGTTGTGGACAGTAAATATGACTTCAGTATTCAAAGCGATATTTTTTGAAACAGGAACTTGTTTAAGATAAGCAGTCACCCTGAATGTTGCATACAGAAAAAGAATTGTTCGAAACAGCTAGTGGCGAGGAGAATTCTTTTGAGGAAGATAGGGGTTGGTAATTCTTGTGACGGTACCATCGGGGATGGCATTATTTCGGCGGTCCTTGGAGTTCGCGGTCTCGTGGCGGGGTGAACACAGGCTACGTAGGCCCCGCCTCGGTGGCTCAGTGGTTACGGCGCTCGGCTGACGGTAAGATGCGGGTTCGATCCCGGCCGCAGCGGGCGAATTTCGATGATGGCGAAATTCTAGAGTCCCGTGTGATGTGCGATGTCAGTGCACGTTAAAGAACCCCAGTTGGTCAAAATTTCCGGAGCCCTTCACTACGGCGTCCCTCACAGCCTCAGTTGCTTCGGGACGTTAAACCCCAATAAACCAAACCAATAAACCAAACATGCTGCGTACCCGTCGGTACCAGATTTATCGCGTGGGTAGAGATAAAGTATCATTACGCTTTAAAGATATATATTGAAGTCACCCTTTAAGAATATCTAATTTCCGGTAAAAGGTTGTTCTTTACCATGGAATGGAATATTCTGAGTAGTATGTGGTGGCAGTGGTTTTCGAACACCTACGAATATTGTTTTGACGCCACGGGTGGCCTTAAATCTTTCCATTTGTGTTCTCCGAGGACCTCCTGGCGTGTCAGAGTGAGGACTTGCAATCGTCACCACTTCGTGAAGGCACGACGCAGCGTTTACAAATAGCAATGTATTCGTGTGCTACAGTACAGCAGCCACTGAAATAGGTCCTGATGTAAGAAGTGCAGTAAGTATAGCGGCTCACTCAGCTAACCACATAGTCATTGCAAGCTGCAAAAATAGGAATGCATGCGATTCTTCGTAAGGGTAGAGTGCTATGAGGCCTTTCATATGGGAAAACGGTGTCAGGGGCGTAGTGAATTGTAACATACTGCTAGTTGTGGCACTGCAGGTTATGTTGTAACCGTGATAATGAAATGCCGGCTTTTGTGGGCGCTCTACACTTTCATTCCACTGGTTGTCATCAAAACCTGGTTTTAGGAATGACCCAATTTAAAATTACGAGGAACTTTAGCGGCTAAAGTGGTGAAAGGCAAAAGCCTGAGTGCTGCATTCTGCTACGCGATAGTTCACTGCACATTCTGTTGGTGCATTAATTAACTGCTAATTAACGACACTTAAGCTTCGCCTTTAGGAGTGGAACGCGACAGCGTGTTGTAGCGCTGCCAGGCAGTCCACGGAACGCCACCACCCGTTCGGCGTGCCCTTTGCGTTGTCCTTTGAACGCAGCGCTTTTTGAGGAAAGGAAATGGGGCTGTAATTCTCTGTCATCTCGGTGGACACCTTAACTGCACCGTACAGGAAGGGAGGAAGTGGGAGTGAAAGAAGAAAGAGGGGCCGTAATGAAGAAAATGAAAATTGTATTTGAGGAAAGGAATTTACGCAGTAACTGTCTCACATATCTCGGTGCACACCAGTCTAAAATATTATTTGAGGAAAGGAAATTGCGCAGTAACTGCCCCACATATTTCGGTGTGCACTCGTCAAAATTCGCGCGCGGTGACGTCACGACAACATGGACCAATCTGGAACACGGACAAATAGTCCTTGCTCGTTGGTAAATTGGTTTTTGAGGAAAGGAAAGGTATATGATTCTCATATCTCGGTGGACACCTAAACCTCGCCGGAAGGGAGGAGGATGAGAGTGAGCGAATATACCGTATTCACTAGACGCACCTTTGCTCATTCCAAACCATTGAGCTGGCATGGCGGAGTGGTAGCGTGCTCGACTCGCACTCCGGAGACCGGGGTTCGATTCCCAAGCTCGGCCAATTTCCTACTCGGTTTTATTTATTTATATGGTCTGCCTAGAAAGATTAATTAGGCTAGTTCGTTAATTATGCAATTAACTAAACTCAGTCAAAGTTACTTGGAGAATCACTATACGATCCCTTTATTTGGTTGCATGGTTAGTAGGCAAAGTACATTGGCGCCGTTTGAAATTCCCGCGCTGTGACGTCACGACAGTTTCGACCAATTGAAAAGCGTGACATTTCTGTCGACAGCTCCTGCTTACAACGATGAGGCATTAAAGGCTTCCGCCTTAATATAAAATTACATCTGAAAGCTACATGAAGGTGACTATATTTCTAAACCTTAAATATGCATAGCACGGCTTCGAACTCCAAGCTGCCTGCGGGTAACATGCGAAACACTAAAACAATATTGCCTGCTCCTTCCTTCAGTGGCATCTGTGTGTCGGTTTTTAATGCTTATAATAATCCACAGGCTGGCGAGGCAGTGCCCAAGACCACGCTGTTTGGTTTGGGAGAACAGCTGAAAGCTACGTGCTGATATAATTAATAATATGGCAAGTTATGCGTGCTGCTGTCGGCACAAAAACAAGTAAAAACGGAGCAGACAGTTCTCTCCAGGCTTCATAAGGTTGAAGGTGATTTTTAAATGAAACTGCTCTCGAAACTGTTCACTCAACATATAAATGTTTACGGCTTTTTTTTTTTTTGCCGCCAGAACTGCCCCCCCCCCCCCCCCTCTCCCCAAGAAAAAGCAGCATTTAGCTCGGACGTTTCCTGGAAAGAATATGGTTGCTTGCATTTCCTACGATCGATTCAGAAAACACATATGCTCCACACAGGAAAAAGCTGCGTTCAGGAGACCTGCGCACAGAGACTGAAATTCGCTGGTGTCTTAAGCGCAGCCCTTTGTAATGATATGGCGCAGGAATCACTAGGTTAAAAACGCCGCACAATGACACTTAGCTCCAGAAAAACGTTCCAGTGAGGACGAGATGCGTTACTTCGTCAGTTATCCCCAAGATAAACTCGTTTGGTTTGGTTTATGGGGTTCAATGTCCCAAAGCGACTAAGGTCCCAAAGCGACTAAGGCTGTAGGGGTAGCTGGAGGGGAGGGCTCCGGGTAATTTCGACCACCTGGGGTTCTTTAACGTGAACTGAAATCGCACAGTACACGGGCCTGTAGCATTTCGCACAAGATAAACCGACTACTCTCTTTCTTGATAGGCAACCGATAACGAGCTCAGCGGGCTAGGTGACAAGCGGTTCGGAAATGGTTTCACTCACCTGATGGCGAAGAACGGGGCTGCACTCGGTCGCTGTCTTCCGGTGCTGATGTCAGCGTCCCGGCGCCGTCATTGCAGTTGCCACTTCATCGTCTTTATCTACCCTGGTAGCTGTACTGGCCACGTCTCTAAAGTGGTAGCGAAATATACCTACATGGCAATAGTTGCCACTGAGGATTACTCCTTTGTAAATGTGCCGGTTGTTTTTTGACACTTTTGAATGCAATATCACCACCACAGGTTGCTAAAGGATATCTTTGGACAGCTTAAATACGTCTTTAACCTTCACGTCGGTCTCACCCTTCGATGTTTTTGTTCTGGGCCTGTTTATATGCCTTGATCCTTCCCATGCTCTCTGTTTACTATCCTCGGTTACCTTCCAATTCAGCACTTATGGGAAATGTTAGCCCTGTTCTGTATGCAGCCAGAAGCACTAAAATCGGAAAGACAGAAAAGAAAAGGAAGCACGGGGAACACATAAAAATAAAGAAAAACAAAGAACATTTTCTTCCTCCATGCACTCCGTCCAATCCCCCGCCGTGGGCAGTGCCATTAAGCGTGACGATATTATCATCATCCAAGCTTTTCGCAGAAAGTTAGGATCATCCGCGTAGCGAAGAAGCGTAAAATAGGAATCAAAACGACAAAGTTTGGAGGAAATGACGAAATGATGACATAGAGCTCCGTAGAAAATATCCAACAGCATGGCCACGTTGCATAAAATATAAATTATGCCCATTGATTTGTTATACGCACATAACCTGTCAAAAGTGGTTCTGCCAGCAATTAAGTTCTTGGAGTATAAAGGGGGTTTGCCTGGTGTATCGCGGGAGGTTATGCCGTGGCTGGCAGCCCACCCAGTGGCCGAACTTTGGACTGAAGTAGGCAGCCACTGAGGCGGTAAAATCGGCCAGCCCCACCAATACCGCAATTGACCGATGCCGCTTATACAGGGGCAAGCCTAATTTGCACTTACCCACATTTTGCCTACAGGGGGCCAATGTGGGCAGGTTCGGCCCAGCTCCAGGCCCACTTCCTCCCATCAGATCCTTTGTCTCGAAGATAAAATAATAATTTTTAATTTTTGTTGAAATCTAGCACTATGCAAGCAGCCCAAAATACTAAGGCATGCGGCCAATGTAAGCCCGAGCCGAATCCTTCTTATTTAGAAAAAAAATTATTTAGATATGTACACATGCCAAGGTTACCGCATACACTGAAATTCACAAGTAAACATGATGATAAGCAGGTAAGGCGAGCCAAATAAAGGGTTACCGTAAATATCTTTGAGCAACTAACTCGTATTGCGTGTGGACGATGTAAAACAGGAAAGCATACCTACTGACACTAGAGTGGAAATGAATGGGCATGATCACTACCGGAGAAACTCTTCATCTGCCAAGAAAAAAAGTTCCTCCGACAAAAAACTCATCAGCTCCCCTCGAAGACCGCCGAGTATTGGCAACACAGTGGTGCACGAGAACTTCTTTACTTGAGAGGTGGCCTGCCTTTAAAATTTTTCTAATTTCAAAGATTACCAACATGTTAATAGCAAATACCCGCAGTTTTTGGCCTCTTAGAAACTGGGCATATACTGGCTGGAAGAAAAAAGTCTGCGTTCAAATCACACGAACGAAAAAGTCCCTTACTTGGATGTTCGATTCCCAAGTGTTGCGGAAAAGCGATCTGAAACGCTTTTGCCAAAAGAGCCCCGATATTAAACAGTTTGTGGGTAACAATATTATTTATCCCAATAGGAAAGGGGGCAGTGGGCAATACAGGGAGATGTGCGGGGTATCCCTCCGCTACCATCTGGGCACAAGCCAGCATCGTGTCTTAGAGATCAGCCGCTGCACTACGCAGGGGAGCTTCCCAACAATAAATATACTTCTAAAATATAGGTGCACTACACTGCCTCGCGTTTATTTCCCAGCTGTATGATATCCCGCAGAAAATCCTGAGCCAACACGGCGTCGCAGTGGCTTGTCTGCTATTAAGGAACTTTGGCAATTTATTGCCAAAATAAACGGCAACACGTGAGTGGACAGTATTGTATAATGTGAAATCCCACGCGAATTAAGCATGAAGTAGCTTGCAATGCGCCCACTTTCATGTGCTAATTGCTACGTCGGAGAATCTGAAAGATGCCTCTGCATAAGACTTTTGGAATACGCCGACATGCGCTGCAGATGCACCGACTCCTTGAGTTGCGGTGTTAGGGAATCGTTTTGATCGTAAGCCTCGCTGTGGAGACACCAGCACCTTAGGTCTTGCTTACGAGATCGAAAGGCAGCTTCTCAAACTGGCAGGATCCGAAAATTGTGTCGGTGCGGAGCTCGTCGCTGTCGTTTCAAGCTAAATTCAGTATTTGGGGCACCACACTGATTACAGAAAAAAAAAAAGTTGTTTTATTCTTTGTTAGAGCTTAAAATTTTTTTCTAACCCTCTAATTTCTGTATCATCGAATATATGCGTTCCCGAATGTGTTTTTAGGAAAAGGGAGACGGTTTCCGTGCAGTAAATCAGCTCGACGACCTATGTACCTTCTTATCATGGTCTTTCTGGCGTGACTCTTTTCCTAACCAGTATTGTGCGTTAAACTTAAAAATCACTTGCTATTCGGTGGTATTAATTACCACGTGAAAGCACGGTTGGTTGCGACTATAGAAATTATAAAGTGGCAGGCACTTACTCATTGGCATTGTTACCCATGGTTACATTCTAAGTATCTAGGTATTCATAAGTATCTAGGTATTCACCTCAAGGATAATCTTTCATGGGCCACACACATTCAATCCATCTGTGCCAAAGCTTCAAGATCACTCGGGTACCTGCGCCGGAACTTGCGAAACGCCCCTAATAACGTGAGAAAAGTCGCTTACTTAACAATCGTGCGTCCTCAACTAGAATTTGCCTCACCTATGTGGTCCCCTTATCAAAATTACCTGATCAACATGCTTGAATCCGTACAAAATAGAGCCGCTCGTTTCATCACACAAAAGTACCACCCCCAGTCCAGTATCACTAAGATTAAACTTGATATCTCCCTCGAACCATTACATATTCGTCGCTCCATCGCTCTTTTATGCTTACTTCATAAATATCGTCATAGCACCAGGCCATCTCCTTTGCCCCTCCAAGAGCCTTCACGCATTTCACGCCGCCTACATAATCAGTATAGCATTAAACGCATTTACGGAAGAACCCTAGCATTCAATCCATCTGCACTTCCACGTGCCATTATTCTTTGGAATGATCTTCCCAACTGTATCGCATCTATCGGCAACCACCAATCATTTCAAGACCAACTGCACAAACATTTTCTTTAACGACATAGTGTCTTGTTTCAGGTTGTTCTGTGTCCTTGGTTCCCTTTTCTTCTCGTTGGTATTTTACAAAGTTTTGGTTTCTTGTGCAATTTCAACCATTTGTATGTTTTTTTTTTATGGCTACTGCTTTTTCTTTTGATGTGTATTGGGCACATGCGATGCATTCTTGCTACTAATTTAATTTTTGTTGCTCGCGGTGATGTATGTCTTTTAGTACGTTTTGCCCTGTATATTTATAATTGTGTTTAATTTTTGCATTGTATCACGCGTTGTTTTTAATTTATTCTTACTACTTGCTTAATCCATTGTTTTTGCCCCCTTACTCAATGCCCTTCTGGGCCCTGTAAGGTATTTTGAATAAATAAATAAATAAATAAATTTCATGTGCAGCGCATACGCTTCGCTCTCTAAGGTGCAGTTAGATATAATGCTGTGCCCACTGCGGGACATTATAAAGATCTTCATTTTGGAAGTGTGCATTTCACATGTAGCGTTACAGCACTCGTGCCATTACGCGACAACCAGATTTCGCGTGTTTGTCTTTGTCAAATGTCGTATAGTATGTTTACCTATGCTTTCTCTAAAATGGCTGACTGTAGAAACGTCTGCTTTGTAATTTTTTTCTTCTGTAACATCATCACTACACATTAGTAATATTCCTCTATATCGAGAACTATTATACGCGATTCTATTATACTCAGAACGATTATATGTAAAATCGCTTTATCAGCGCCCTTGCAGGATCTTGTACTTTGCAGGAAGTGCTAGCAGAGCAAATAAAGACAGTGTGGTTACGCATTAGCGAGTTCTGCAAAAGAAGGGCGTTTTCTTCTCTCGTTCATAGTGCATGCCAGGAGTTAATGCCATGCCATGGATCACAAAAGCTGTCTTCTTGCTCTGTGACGCACGAAATGACATATGTTTCGTGTGCAAAATAACTGTCGAGTTGAATTTAAATTAGAAGGCATCCCCGCCTAACCTTATAACGGCGCAACAATCTTTAGTGCTATAAAGATAATTTTTTTTCCGTGATTTCAATGTTGTTCGCAGATGCAAAGCGACACTCTGAAATAACGTTGGCTTCGGGTTCTATTTTTCCATTACCGCAAGTATCGAGAGATGTTTGTTTATAGAGTTCAATCCCGGATTTGAGACCACTTGTTTATCTTACATAAACGTTTCTCCTCGGAAACCTTTTGTGCTCCGGCTCAAATGAAAAAAATAATGGAAAGAAAAATGGTGGTTGCTGTTTGGTATTGGCGTTGTGCTTTGGCTGCAGGATGTGTAGTCACATGTGCCCGCTTGCGATCTTATTGTTGTTTTAATTATCGCACAGTTGCTGCAACATGTGCAAGTAGCTAAATGGGAAAAATCACACAGTGTAGTGATTAAAGGCTTCACATAAAAGGGATTCTCATGGAGAAATGTTGTATTGATAGCTTCTCGTGCGATTCGAACCACCTTGCTTTAAGGAAACCGCTTATTTTTGTTCTTAGTAAGGCTATGCCTTTCGCCGCCTCCTTTGAAGTCGGTCGCAGCCTTAAATTGCGCTGAATGATGACAGGCTATTCTTGTGACTCGCCATGGTTTCAAATACGCTAGTTAATGGCTTGAAAAGACTACAGTGCTACTTTTATATGCTGTCAAATTCATTACGTCGTGATCGCTGCCACGGCAATCAATAAGACAACTCATTGCCACTGAGCAGCCTCTGCTCCCGTGCTGGCATTGTAAGCGCCATTATTGACTACACAGCTCGTGTAAAAGCCCCAATTATATCTGCCATCCTTGAGCTGCTCTGTCGTTGGTCGCCAATTCGCGCGTTTTCTTTACCATATCTGAGACCCTTGACCGCTTCCATAATCATCTGAGCGCGTCCAGTCTCGAAACTAAACTTTCAAAAACGCAGTATAATCTTTTTAAAAGCTGGATAGCAGTTTTGAATGGGCAGAGCAGCATGAGCACTTACTATAACACTTACTACGGAAGAGGTAACAGCACTGCGCGTAAAAAGTCTTTGCTGAATCAATTAGCTGATATTTCATGGCATTGACGCGGAAATGCAGGTTACGGCCCGCCCAGGGGACGAACCTGCTTCTACGCGAATTTTAGTCAGGACAGGCTGATCCCGTTGGGTGCGTTCAGAGTAAGAAAAGAGAGAGATCAGGATCGTTTTTTTTGTAAGAAGAAGTGCTGGTATCAGTTAATGGAGAGAAACGAACAGCGTTCCTGACTTATTAACACATGATGAGATATGGATAGGCTCGTTTGACGCCGCAAAACAAATATATCAGGGGAAGGTGGTGTAAATAGTAGACTTCAAATCAGGTAACATTACTCGTTAGCGACCACCAGAGCACAGCCAACTGGCTACAAAGGGCCGCTGTACAGGCTTCACAGGAACATCGTAGCTAAAGAAAAAATCGCACCGGTCCAGGCTTAAGATACGAATGACCACATGGAGGGGGGGGGGGGGGGGGGGGGGGGCAGGTGCATTTCCAAATGATCGAGCCTGGACGGCTACCTTGTGGGAATGATTCTAGGTCCTGCTTGAGCTTATCGCACGCTTTGGTGATTGCTAGCTGATCTGCTTTTGCTGCTCCGCGTGCGTGTGCTGCCTCCACCATCACTAAATCCCCTCTTGAAATAGAGTAATGTGTTCACTTGCTCAGCTCTGCATATCTCGCTCCTCGTTTCCAGCGCCGTCGGCGACCACACTGTCCGCAGCACAGCCTGTGACGTCACACTGAAATGTTGAGTGCCAGCAGCTGCATGACCTATTTGTTTTGGTGCGCTAACACTGCAGCCCCGCTCACCTATTTCGCCATTGTTTTTGTGGAGCCACCGTGCCCACCGTGGTAGGCGCCGTTCAATAAATGATTGGCAGGAAGAAGTTGCTGAGGGGGGGGGGGGGGGGTACCTGGGTCTCACAAGCCCCATCCTTGGCAGCGCCTTTCATCGCAGGGCAGTGGCGCATCGCTTAACCACTGCACCTCGAGTGGCATGAAGACTCCTAGCGATAAATCAACGTAAAGTAGAGAATGACCAATTCCACATATATGGCCATTCCCAAGCAGCGCCGGTAATCGGCCCAGTATTACAAATGGAAGGTTTCACTTTGATCCTTTGTAAGACCTGTCTTTGCCAGTACGTTTCCAATAATGGGCCGGTTGCATATGTGCCTGGGTTACCCACTAACAATTACCGTAAAGGTACGCAAAGCAGAGATTAAGCCCGATTTCGGCGCTCTTTGTCAGAAGCCTTCCTAACATTGAAAAGCGAGCCTCGAACGGAAACAAAAGTGAAAACCGAAGTACTAGCGCACCTGAATCGCATATAGCGTAAGCGCGGTAAATCTGCCGCCATTTTTTTCTCGGAGCGCTGGCGGCATTGGTTCGCTTGGTGAACATAGCAGCACGCCAGGACGGCGCTGCGGCGGGCTGAGGCCTTGTAGATATGACCAGGAAGGCGGCAGGACTGCGGAAGGGGCATGATGATCAAGTGGCTCGCGTCAGACTAGATACGCTTGATGATTGTAGGTACGCCTGGTAATTGAGTCCAGAATATTAACAAAAAATACAGTGTGCTTAAGACTTCTTACATGTCGGGAACGTGAAATAATCAATGTCTCACCGTGAGTGTATATGTCGTCGTTTGCAATCCCGGTCGCGAGCTAGGTTCCAACTTGACAAGGAGCTGCATGCTATGTGCGACGAGAAAGCGTATGCCACCACCCGAAATGCTGTACGTCATACGGTTGCGTCACAGGTGAGAAACAAAGTGCTTCGAAAATAATAAAAAAAGACAAACTGCGTTTAAAACATCACTGAACGTTTTCAGGACTATTTTAAGAAAATCGTGTCAGCGAGCCGCACGGGAAGTGCCCTGGTAGCACAGATTATATTATACTATATTGCCACCTGGTGTATTCAGGTGGCGCTTGAAAAGGAAGACGTTGAAGCGTCTCGCGCTGGCTGGCTGCCGTATTTTTCTGGTTAGCGACCTGTCACCCTATCTACCGTTACATATTTTGGTGCAGGTGCGGGGTATGTCATCAGGGAACCCCATGCAGCCCAAGAGGTCGATAGGGGCACTGCCGATACACATGACCGGGTTCCCCGCAGTGAAATCACAGACGCCGCCGATCTGGAGCACGCCACAGGTCCGTCTTCCGCTGGGGCGGTCGTCGATTGTCGATGTAGTACGTGTCGGGGTGTGCGGAAAACAGGGAGCCTTGATTGGACGGAGGAAATTGCGCCGAAGAGGGCTTGGGACTTCGCAAGTCTTCACCATACGTTGGCCGACGGCACTCCGTGGGAAAAGGCGGCGGGTCAACGGACGGGAACAAAGCCTAAAGGCTTGAACCTCTTCGCGGACGAGGCTAGAGAGAGAGCCAGCCGTCGGCAGAGGAGCACTGAAAAGCGTCTGGAGCTCTTCGCGCACAACGGAGCGGATCAGCTCGCGGAGATCAGGGTTAGCCCCGAAGTCAGGAAACGGTTCTGTAGCCGAAGCGGCGAGTACTGGCCTGTGGTAGGTGGTGGACCGCCGCGGGAGCACCTTCTCCATCGTGACCGCTTCCGTAAGGAACTCGGCAACAGTCCCTGGCGGACTGCGCACGAGGCCAGCGAAAAGTTTCTCTTTAACGCCGCGCATGAGTTGGCGCACCTTTTTCTCTTCAGGCATGGCCGGGTCAACTCGCCGGAAGAGCCGAGTCATATCCTCCACGTACATGCTTACATTAAGCAAAGCCGAGGGACCGAGGGTCTTTCGAGGAGGGACCGCGTGTGATTGCGTTTGTTTTTATGTGACTACCTTATATTGCGCGTGCCAGCAATAAACCTCAGTTGCGAGTTAGCGCTTGTCTGTGTCGTTTCCTATCCGTCCCTTGTGTTCCTTGTGCGCTATTGTTACATCATGCACATGCTTACAGGCTCATTTGGCATCTGAATGCGAGACTTCGAAGCCCGTTCAGCCCGTTCTCGACGATCCGTTCTGGTTTTCAACAGGCGTGGGCGGTACTCTTGCCATGATGTTAAGGCGTCTTCTCTGTTCTCGTGCCAGGTACGTGCGCTATCCTCCAGACTAAAGAAGACGTTTCGAAGCTTGGTGACGTCGTCCCACTGGTTGACCGAGGCCACCCGTTCAAACTCGACAAGCCAGTCTTCGGCGTCTTCGAGCTGACTGCTGTGGAATGGTTTGGGCAGTAGTGGATTCTGCAAGGTGTAGCAGGGCGCAGCTTGGATGACAGGCCGAAGGGTGGGTGCTCTGGCAGACATCAAAGGTCCGTGCTCGGGAGGTAGGCCTTGGTTTCTCCGGCTACCACGGTGCACAGAGGTGTCCACTAGCGAAAAACTGAAGCCCTGGGTAATCCGGAGGGGTATGAGACATACACAGGAATCTTCACCCATCGCCTACACCAAACCTACACCTATCTACCATTATAATATTGGTAATAAACTGGTGCTGAAAAATGATTGCTAAAAAATCAACTGATTGTTGTTCGTAAAACTAAAACCATTGAAACACAATTTGGTGCACTCAGTACCTCCTCTACTTGGTCCTCCTTTACTATTTCACTCAGTTGACACGCGTTTATCAAAGCACTATTTACCAATACAGATTTGAGCAACACTTTAAGCATGGCAGCAATATTTATCAACGCGGAAAGGAGAGAAGGCATCGTGTTTTGAAACTCTGGACAAGCTGTGAACACATTGGGCTCTTTAACGTGAACTGGCGTCCGACAGTTTATGGGCATGCCTTTAGTGTACACCCCACACACAACCCTTACCCCTTATCGAAGGGTAGCCTCTTCAGCAGGGGTGCTCTGGGTGGTGGTGGTGGTGGTGAAAACATTTAATTACTGAAATAGAGTTTGGGAGCCACAGAGTGGCCCCGCTACATGGTCGGCGTCCCTAGTCCGGGACACCGCATGACAATGCCCCGTCTCTCGCCCGTTTCACCAGAGCCCTTTCGGACTCAAGCAAGGAGCAGTTGAGGAGGGCAGTCTCCCATGCGTCTCTGGAAGGGGTAGGGGAAGGGGGAGGTGGGGATTTTGAGTACATGCCCACACCATGTGGAAGATATCACAGGTCTCCCCACAGTGCGGGCGGGCATCGCCCATCCGTGTTAGGATCGTAATGCTTTAAGATTGCAGGACAGAGTAGAGTACCTGTCTGCAGGCGCCTTAAAGTTCGCTCCTCCGTCTTACTGAGACCCTTTGCAGGGGCCGGGAAAAGGCGGTGGATGTCGCTATAATGCGTTATAATTTCCCTGAATCGCAGCAGCGGCTGGTTAGTCTCCGAGCCAGAAGACCTGGGATGAGGAGCCCGGTGAGTAAGCGCTCGGGCAGCCGCGTCAGCGGCCTCATTATCTCGTAAGCCCTGGTGGCCAGGAGCCCAAATGATTCTTTTGGGTGTTGGATCAGTGGCAGTCCGTCTTAGAATACAAGCAGCTAAGGGGGAGATCTCCCCTGCTAAGTAATGATCACATGCTTTTCGGGAGTCCGTAATGATGATTCTCGAATTGGCGTGGGCGGAAGCAAGCGCTATTGCTACTTCCTCGGCTCGCATTGAATTCGGGGCTCGAAAGGAGAGTGCATCAACGTGCATTTCCTGGTGAACGACAGCGGCCGTGTAAAATCCCGTGGGCGATGGGCCTGCTACGTCTACATAATATACACCGGGTCGGGAGCCGTGTTGTCTCTCAAGAGCCCGAGCCCGCGCTTGTCGCCTGTTTACGTGCATGTCGGTGTCCATGTTACGGGGGAGCGGGGAGAGCCAGAGCATATGGCGCCACAGTACTGGGATACGCTCCGCCTCCTCTGGAGTGCAGTCGTGTTGGATGTGTAAGCGGTTTAGCAGGCGGCGCCCAGGGACCGTCTGCATGAGCCGCGTGTATTGGTTCACGAGGTTGGCCTCCCGCAGATCCTGGTAGGAGTTCAGCACCCCCAATGCCTTGAGTTTGGCATTAGAGGTAGCCACCGGGAGATCCAGGGCTCGCTTAGTTGCCTTGCGGATGATGGCGTCTATTCGCGCCTCGTCTTGCTTAGTAGTGCGGAGATATGGCACGGCGTAGAGGATCCGGCTAGTCACGAAGGCATAGACGAGCCGAAGCGCGTCCCTGCCCCGCAGACCGCCCCGCTTGTTGGAAACGCGGCGGATCATGCGCCCTACCTGTTCGCCTACTCTCTTGAGTTTCAGAATGGTGGAGTCCGGTCTGAGTCTGTGGTAATGAAAGGCCCAGAATACGGAGCTGCTCCACCTCTCTAATAGGACCTCCTGACAGAGAGATGTGAATTGGTGTCCTATCCTTTGGGTTCGCTCTGACATGCAAAAGCTCTGATTTCGCTGGAGCACATTGGAGCCCACAGTCAATAGCATACGCATCGACTATGGAAGCGGCCTGCTGAAGGCGGGCCTCCATGTCCCCAAGGCTCCCCTCAGTGGTCCAAATTGTAATGTCATCTGCAGATAACGCGTGTTGAATGCCTTCCACCCGGGCCAGTTGGCTTGGGAGGCGCATCATAGCTATGTTGAACAGGAGCGGTGATAACACCGCTCCCTGAGGGGTACCCCGTCTTCCCATCATGTAAGGGCCGTATTCCTCGCCCTCAATCCGAAGAAAGGCCTGGCGATTAGTCAAGAAATCTCTTACATATGCATAGGCCCTAGCCCCACAATCGGTAGAACTCAAGTTGGCCAGGATGCTTCCGTGTTTAACATTGTCGAAAGCCCCTTTCAGATCAAGGGCGAGGATGGCTTTGTCATTGTGTTGCATAGTTGTGGGTCGTATTACATGCCTGTGTAGCTGGAGAAGGTCATCCTGTGCAGACATGTGGGGCCGAAACCCGAACATGGTGACTGCAAAGAAGCCCTTACTCTCCAGGTATGGAGAGAGGCGATCCCGTACCATCGTCTCCATAAGCTTGCCCGCACATGAGGTCAGTGATATGGGCCTCAGGTTGACCGTATTCACGGCCTTACCTGTTTTAGGGATAAACGTCACAAGTGACGTTTTCCACTCGGGAGGGAGTGGACGCCCATCCCAGATCTGGTTGATGTATTCTTATAAATGGTGGTAGGCTGAGTCCGGTAGGTTCGCCAACAGGTTCACTGTTATGTGATCCCGTCCCGGAGCCGTACCCCGGCGCATTTTTGCTAAGGACGCCTTAAGGTCGTGCAACTCAAAAGGGGCATCAAGTGTTTCATTAGGCCTGCCAGAGTACATGTACTCAGGCCCAGGCGGGTCCTCCGTACGACAAAGATATCTGTCCCACAGATTGTCCGCAAGTTGCGCCGTCGTACCTTGATACCCTTGCAGAGCCCGCCGGAGCTGCTTTTGCGTCTCCCCTCTCGTTTGGGAGGGGTCGATTAGACTGCGAAAGAGACGCCACGTCCCCTTCGAGCTCATCTGATGAGCTGCGGCGTCGCAGCGTGTTATCCAATTTGAATCTGAGAGTTCGGCAGCATACGCTTCAGCTTGCTCTGTGAGTTTGGCTATGCGGTCGCGTAATTTGCGATTAGGTTTCTGCTTTTTCCACCGTTTAGTTAAGATCCGGCGCGCCTCCCAGAAATGCAGGAGGTGGGTGTCCACTGCGGGGATCTCTTCGGTGGTTTGTAGTGTTGTGACGTGTTGTTTCTGAATGTTGTATATGTGGTTAGCCCACTCCGCGTAGCCGCCGGAAAATAGTACGGGAGGGATAGTGTGATTTCGGAATTTGTGCCAATCGGTCAGCTTTGCCTGACCCCATTTTTTGCGCGCTGCCTTCGCCATTAGTGTAATCTGGAGAAGGAGGTGATCGCTGCCTAGAGAATCTCCCAAGTTCTCCCAAGCAGCCGCTCTAGCATTTTTAACGAGAGAAAGGTCTGGACACGTGTCGCAGGTTACCGAATTCCCCACTCGGGTGGGATACGCCGGGTCCGTGAGCAACGTGAGGCTGAGGGTGGAGATGAGCTCCGCCAGCTTACGTCCTCTTGCCTGTTCGAAGTGGTAGCCCCAATGAGGGCTGGGAGCATTGAAGTCTCCAACGATCAGTAGAGGCTCTTTGGCTGCCATTTTTATCGCGCGAAGGAAGATTTCATTAAATGTCACGCGCGGCTTATGCGGAGGGCAGTATATGTTGACGATATGTATTGACGGGTCGCGGCGTCTGAGAGGCAGTACCCGGACCATTGTATATTCTTGCTCGGTACTCAAGTCTAAGTCGACCTGAACCCCGATGTAAGCCTTATTCACCAGGATGCACGTAGAGGGGCCCCCCTGAAAGGTGCTGTAGCCTGATAATTTAGCGTCTATGTCGGGCTCCTGCAGGGACACGAGTGCTGGCATGTCACCTAGGGACTGCAGGTACAGCTGGAGGTGTGACCGTTTTTTCCAAGCTCTGAAACCCCTGCAGTCCCATTGGATGATTTGGAATTTTTCAAGGTTTTTATCATTCCTATTAGATGTGCTAGCCATCTTGTTCTATTTATTTACGGGCGAGCGGACTAGCTCTGGCCGGGAGCCAGCGCAACCCCAGCGAGGGGCCGCACCGACCCAACAGCTGCCGAGCCTGAACCGTGTTCCTTCGCTGCCTGGCGGGAGGCTGTCTTACGTTTGACGTGAGGGGAATCGCAGCTAGTGGCGTTCTTAATTTGGATGCTGACCCAGGGTTGCACGGCTTTAAGGACCGAGTCAGTGACCTGGGCCATAAGGTCGGGAAGTGCTTGCGTGAAAGCTGCCTTGAACATGTCCTGGAAGGACTCGCGGACTGCTGACATGATTTGATTCGGGAGGGCCGCCACTTGCTCCTCCAGTTGCTCGGTTTGGGGCTGCAGTGCCTCTAGGCCGGCGACGCGACCAGCTGATCTAACTACCGCGTCCCGTGCCGTACCTACGCACCACCAAACAACAAGACGAGCGCATTGACGCCATCATCAGGAAGGCAACAAAGCAAGCACTGGACCTCCCGGTGGCTACCTCCAACGCCAAACTGAAGGCGTTGGGAGTGGTAAACTGCTATCAGGAGTTGCGGGAGGCCCACCTCGTGAACCAATATAGGCGGCTATCGCAGACGGTGCCTGGGCGCCGGCTGCTAAACCGCTTACACATCCAACACACATGCATACCATAGGGGACGGAGAACATCCCGGTGCTGTGCCGCCACATGCTCTTGGTCGCTCCGCTCCCGCGTAACATGGACATGGCTTCACATGAAGGCAGACGACAAGCGCGGGTTCGCATGCTTGAGAAGCAATATGGCTATAAAGAGGGCGTCTATTACGTGGACGTCACAGGGCCGTCGCCCGCGGGATTCTTCATGGCTGCCGTAGTCCACCGGGGAATGAATGTCGATGGGCTATCTTTTCGGGCCCCAAATTCAACACGAGCGGAGGAAGTCGCAATAGCTCTCGCTGCCGCCGATCCAAAATCGAAAACGATTATCACAGACTCTCGCCGGGCCTGTGAACATTATCTTGCAGGCGAAATATCACCTCTTGCCTCGCAAATTCTAAGACGCGCTCTCGCCGATCCAACTCGCACAAAAGTGATCTGGGCTCCTGGCCACCAGGGTCTACGAGGCAATGAGGCCGCTGATGCGGCCGCCCGAGCGCTCACACACCGGGCTCCTCATCCTAGCTCTCATGGCTCAGAAGCTCATAAACCGCTTCTGCGGTTCCGCGAAATCCCAATTTATTATTGCGACAGCCACCGTCTCTACCTGGCACCTGCCAAGGGGCTGAGTAAGGCGGAGGAGCGAACTCTGCGGCGCCTGCAGACAGGAGCCCTTCTCTGTCCTGCAATAGCAAAACACTTCGATCCGAACACAGATGGGCGCTGCCCGCACTGTGGAGAGAACTGCGATATCTTACACATGGTGTGGGCATGTACTCAGAATTCTCACCTTCCCCCCTCCCCCACCTCCACCCGAGAGGCATGGGAGACTGCCCTCCTCAGTTGCTCCACACTGGAGTCCCAAAGGGCTCTGGTCAAGCGGGCGCGAGACGGGGCCTCGTCGTGCGGTGTCCCGGACTAAGGATACCGACCATGCAGCAGGTTTTTTTTTTACCCTCAAGCTCTCTTTGATTAAAGTTTTTCACCACCACCACCACCACCGTTCTGCCGCGAGACGCTAGTGAGGCAAGATGTTACGGATGATCCGTCATCCTCGTCATCTGGCTCAGCTTCTTGCATTGGTTCGGATGACCCGGCCTGTTTGGCTTCTAATTCCTGAATTTTGCGCGCTAGAATTTGGTTCTGGCGCCTGAGCGCCTCTACCGGCTTCTGTAGGGTGGTTTCGGTAGGGGAGGGACGGGTAGGGGAAGGACGGGTAGGGGGCCCAGAGACTGCCCTACTCCAACTGCTCACCTGTGGTTGGACGGGTGCCAAGGGCGGGAAGTCCCTGGCGTTGAGGACCGGGAGCACCGCCTGGGTCGCGGACTTGGCAGGTTTCGATGTGCCGGGTTTGGCCTTGATTTCCTGATCGGCTGGCGCTTTCTTGGCCTTGGGCGGAGGAGCCTGCTTGGTCCCCGTCTTTGTCATGATGAAGTTTAGCGCCAAAAACGAGGACAAAGAAGGAGTGAAGACACAACACGAGCGCTTTTTCACAACAAAAACTTTAATGGAAGAACACATAACATCCTTCTTTGTCCTCGTTTTTGGCGCTGAACTTCATCATGAATAAGATTCAACTCGCCCAACTTTCCACCTTACTACCCGTCTTTGTCTTCGGTTTCGATCCGGATGGGGAGCTCGGTTTGATGGCTTTCCGGAACCGCCCGGCACAGCCAGGAGCTCCGGTAGGGTGGCCGCCTCCGCAGATGAGGCAGCTCGGAACTCAGTCATGTTCCGCCAGGCCGTCAGGACTTGCATCGGGAACCTGGACTCCGCAGAGTTTGCAGCGTCCCGGCTGCGGTCGCGGGCACGCATCGGCCAGATGGCCCACTGTGCCACAGCGGTGGCATGCTGGCACTGTTTTCTTGTACAGGCGAACAGGCAGCCGTTCGTAGCTGTAAAACACCGTCCGTGGCACCTTGGTCCCCGCGAAGGTGATCACCGCAACCGGGGTTCCCCCTAGCTTGCGCACAGACACCACATTTTGTTCCGCACTGAGTTCTCTTTTAACGCTTTCAGACGTTTCGTCTGGCGAAACAGTTACGACGCCTCGACAAAACGCACCGGAGAGTTCGGGGTGTCCCCGGAACGTAGCCCTCGTTCCCCTACCGGCAGCACAATATCCCGGAGTAGCTTCTCCGCGGCGTCGACTGATTTCAGTGCACATACAAGGACGTTTTGGTCCCAAACGGGCCACACCGCATGTCCAGCATTTGCGTCGTCCCCGAGGATGCTGCGGACTGTTCGCCGGCTTGTCCAGGACCAAATGTTGCCTTGAGGTCGACCGTGTTTCTTGGTTTCAGCACCACAACGATGTCATCTTTTTCAATGCGCGGCGTGTTCTGCGGCCGCCACCGGAGTTGCTTGGAGCTATTCGAGGCTGCGTTCAGCGCACTCCCGCCCTGCGTATGCGCAGAGCTAGCCGGCGCCTGCTGCTGGGTGGCACCGGCACCAGCGTCCCTCGATGCCGCTGCCGCGTTCTTCTTTCCGCGCCAGACGCGGACCATATCTTGTAGGTAGTCGTCCTCGGTTGGTAGAGGATTCTCGCCTTGAGTCGTATCCTCGGATTGATGGGTATCCATTGTTACGATCTGCAAGGACTGCGGGTTGTATCCGGTGACTTGATTTGGAGCCGCCAGAACCGAGGGATCCCTGACCGGGGCCATCGCAGGCCCCGGCACCGTTAGGCTTAGCACCATCGCGGCGTGACCAAAGCTTCAAATGACCGAAGAGTGGTCAAAAATTGGCCCCACCTTAACAAACGTGGTGTAGACGGGTGCCGCTGAGGTTCCTGGAGACGATAATACTAGGCTTGCAGGGGAAAAAGTTGGTGTATCGCAAATGATTGCGATTTGTCACGGATCCGACGCGGTATGCGACCGCTCCCGTGGGACGCCGCGTTTGAGCTTCGTGCTCTGGGCGCTCAAGACGACAAAAAACAGGGCACAAGCCCTTATCGGATACCTTTGGGCGAGGGAAAGCTATTATAATCCACAGTTACCATTACGTGCGAAAAAGCTTCACGCGGAGCCACAACGAAGTGGAGATTTTCGAAACGGGAAACCCCTGACCGCGAGAGGCGCCAGTTAAGAACTGCTTTTGGAACTTGTTAATGCGTTCTCGTTTGCTTGTCCTCTCCTGAAGAGCCGGTATCAACAGAACTATTCGTTTCAGTTAAAGACTCCCAAGAGAGAGATCACGAGGATGTATAGAATAGCTAAAGAAGGCTTCTCTTCGCTGTAATATTTACAGTCTTGGTTCAAATCTCTTCGGTCTCCTCTATACTAGTTTCGCATCGAGCGCAATTTTATCAATTACGGAGACCACTCGCCAAAATCGGAAGAGTGCAGAGGATAAAGTAAAGAAAAAAAATAGTTAAAGTGGCTGAAAAGTTCTACGCCAATCTATACACTAGCCAGTGTGGTCAGGGCAATAATGAGACAGGCAGTAGCGCACAGCAATGGGGACTTCCGGCAATAACGAAAGAGGAAGTAAAGCAAGCATTGGGAGCATTGCAAAGGGAGAAAACAGCTAGTGAGGATCATTTAACGGCAGGTCTGCTGAAGGACGGTGGAGAGATTGTGTTCGAAAAACGAGCCACTCTGCATAAACAATGACTTATGACCTTGAGCCTACAGGAAGCTGGAAAAAACGGTAAAGTCATCTTAACCCTCAAAAAAGGGATGACAACGACTTGAAAACTTGTCCACCAGTAAGCCCCGTTGCCTACAAGCTTTTTAGCGGAGTAACCTTAACCTTCAAACAACCAGGTGATCAGCCAGGTTTTCATAAATAAGCTACTCGACAATAGACCATACTCACACTGTCAATCAGGTGATAGAGCAGTTTAATGAATACAACCAACTCCTGCAAAGCCTCCTTAAAGTGCGAGAAAGGATTTGACTGAGCGGAAATCTCTCCAGTCATGCAAGCATTACGGAAACAGGGTATAGATGACCCCTTATGCAAAAATATTTGACGATGTCTGTAACGGCTAGACAGCTACATTATTCCTCCATGAGGACAGCAATAAAATTCCAATAACAAAGGGTGTCACGCCGGGAGACATGATCTCGCCAATGCTGTTCAACGCCTGTTTACAGGTTTTCAGGGGGCCTGGATTAGGAACAGTTCCAGATAAGAGTTGATGGAGAGTATCCTAGTAATCTGCAATTCTCTGATTACATTGTCTTGCTAAGCCACTCAGGCGATGAACTGCAAAGCATGATCAGTTAGCTAGTCAGGCAGAGCATAATGAGTGGTTTAAAAATTGATATGCAGGAAACTGAAGTAATGTCCAACTCTCTCGGAAGGGAACAGCAGTTTACAATTGGTAGCGAGATGATGGAAGCGAGATGATGGAAGCGAGATGATGGAAGCGAGATGATGGAAGTGATGTATACTTGTGGTAGGCAGCGAAAGTGAAAGTGAGATACCTAGAATAAAAATTGGGTGTAGCGTATCGGGCAGGTTCCATCAGATCATGAATGGCAATCTACCAATATCCCGCAGGAGAAAAGCGTATAACAGCTTTATCTTACCGGTAGTGAACTAGCGGGCCGAAACTTGCTGGTTAACGAAAAGAGTTCAGCTTAAGTTAAAGACAACGCCGCGAGCTGTGGAAAGAAACATTAGGTGTGTAAAGTTAGGAGACAGAAAGCGGGCAGAGAGGTTGAGGGAACATACGCGGATTAATGATATCCTAGTCGAAATGAAGAGGTAGAAATGGGCTGTAGTTTAGAAATGGGCTTGAATAGGGCATCTAAAGGGAAGGCATGATAAGCGATGGTCTTTAATGGTAATGAATTGGACACCAAGAGATGTCAAGTGTAGCAGGGGGCTGCAGAGAGTGAAGTGGACGGGCGAAATTAAGAAGTTTGCGGGGATAAGGTAGCCGCAGTTGGCAGAGCACAGTGTTAATTGGAAACATGGAAGTGGCCTTGATCCTGCAGAGGGCGTACTAAGGCTGATAATGATTATTAACGCATACTCACAATCCGGAAGTTAACAAAACTTCGTGCTGGGCTAGTAATGGGGTACAGCTGCGCGTCACGGTTCAAAGAAGCAAAGGTTTTAGGCAGGAGTAAAAGCACAACATCAAGAGTCATTTTCGAGGCCTTTCATATTCATAAAAAGTTTAGCCAGTGCATCAGCGACCCTTCCATAAGTTTGTACTCAGCTGAGCGTATGTTTTTGGACGACGTCATAAAACGTCATGTAACTTCCTGGCCCGTGTCTTTTTCGTCTGTCGATTCTCCAAATGTTTTGGTCATATCCCATCCATATTTTTTCCTTTTGTCATTTTCATGTTCAGAGTTATCTTCCTTATCTGGTTCCCGAGCTTTCTTCAGTGACATAATGTGAGCTTAGATAAGTGTGAGCCATCTAAAACTGTTAAAGTAGCCTGGAGCCGCCTGATTGTGCTCATGCGTGTGAAGACTATAAATGTGTTTCTTGCATATATCAATAAATAAGTTGTTAGTAGCGCTCCGTGTGTGTCGTTTCCTTTCTTTGTGTTCGTCTTTCGCGCTGAACCAAGTTTCAACTATATCCGGAAGTTAATTCCTGTAGGCGTAAACTAACCTAACCTAACCTGTAAGTGGAATGCAAGTACAGTGGACCCGTGACGTTAACGCATGCCTTGAAACTTTCACGGCTATGTCATCACATATCTGGCGACGAAGTGAAAAAAAAGAAGCTATTATTCTGTTGCAGTTCCTGTAGTGTTTTCAATGTCTGCTCAGGATGACTTAAGGCGAGTGTGCAACTGTTTGCGGGGCTATACAGTAATCTGTGACGATGAGCAAAGGTTAAAATTCAGTCAAGAGGGTATCACTTGTAACAAAGGGGATAGTGCACCAAACATGGCTTCGAAAAATTTTGCTTAGCATCCTACATGAACCAATACTGAAAACAGCCTTAGGATCCGCGGCAACCGTCTTGTAGTGGGGCAGGAGACTCAAAACCCCTACCCGAATGAACTGTGGGCACGAAACCCTTAAGCACTTTTGCCCTTTTTTGGCAAATCAAACATGGAGTGAGTCGCGCCCAATCATACCACTAAGTTTACATTGTGCTGTTATTCAGAAGTGCTGGGCATCAAATAAATACAGCCCAAAGTATACAACTGCAAAACATTAAACCGAGGTGCAGCATTCATTTTCTTTAAATGTTGCGAACGGGTTGTGAAAAATTCAAATTGTGCGCGGCGACCTTTGTAAAGAGTGCTGCAGTGTATATAGCTGGCATATTAAGATTATGTGTTGTTTGCGCTTAGCTTTTTAAAAAATTTTTATGGCAAAAAGCAACCGTGAGACACTCATACAAATATTTAATTCTATTTTTAAGTCAACAAAGCCAGGTTACCGCGTTGTTTGCGCTAAGCACAGCACTGTGTAGCGCATAGAAAGTGAGCAAGTCACGCAGGAACGTTTTTCATGGAAGACTAGCGCTTCTAGGACGAAAGCTTGTGCTTATTCACCGACATTTACTTCTTTTCTGGGCAACTATGTGTCTGCTGTGTTGTACTTGGACCGAAGAAAGGCACCACGGGGAGATAATGGCCAAGCACTTTGCCCCGGCTTGCATAAATCATTTAGAAAATAGCCTATAATCAAGCACTCGAACAACGCTGTTAATGTATTATGCATTAAAACATACTATTCACGAGATATTGACTACACTTGAAATTCGCAGGAACGTATATCCTCATTGATGCGAGCGAGCGATGCTTTTTTTTTACATGGTACCTGCATAGCGCTGCGTCATCATCCATCGCATAACAATTCCTTAACATTTCGGAGGGTCTTCTTGACAACACCAATATGCCAGTATAGATTTAATCCACAAAGAGCCTCTTCGCTGGTATTGAAATTTATGTGAAGCGTTTTGTTGTCTTTTGAGTTCACACCTTGTTTTTCACAAGGGATACCACTGACATCTGAAGAAACCGCTTCAGAGCGCCATAAGCGTCCCAGCTCACTGTCACAAACCCGTGCTTAATATAGTTACACAGACGCGTGGTTTGAGGATACGACTCTAAAGCTTTTAGGATAAACTTTTTACCTGTGCACCTAAATTGCTTGTTAAGCCTCACGAACGAAACAGTTAATAATTATTTTGTCAGCTTTCTCCGAAAGGGTCATCATGCTCTTCAGCTTTTTCAGTGTAATCGCAGCATTACCATTCACTTTTGTGACCGATCGCTAAGGAATCGGTTGTTTCTTTAAGCATGTTGTAAACCATACGGTATGGAGCGTGTCAGTGTGCGCATGCACTGTTCGCGTGAAATCAAAATGGGAGCAGTAAAGCTGAAACTGGTAAAGTCGAGCGCAAAATAACAATTAAGGGAGAAAGTAAAGGCGCAGTCTGTTATCATTCTCTCCCCTCCCCACCCTAAGATAAAGTTCTGACCTATATAGCTTACCTCAACGAAAATCTACTCATTTAGTTGTTCCAGTTTCAGCCTTCCTGTTCACGCTTCATTTTATGCGCTATTAATCTTTGTAAGTTGTACGCAAGTAACGATAGCATACGTGACGGAATTTTGTCTGGTTGGGTTCGCATCCTAGAAGAGACTCTGGACTGCTCTTCTAGGAGATTCTGGATGTCTAATCAGGGACAGAAAACGGTATGAAAATTTTCTGCCCCAGTTCCTGTTCTTCATCATAGGACATATATTTAAATTAAAATTTTCTAACAAGGGTGTAGCAATTTTTCTGAAACCTTTGCCGACTCTGCGTACGTGCCGCAGAAAGTGGCCTGTGGCAGGTGCGGGATGAAGAATGTGCGTTGAAGGGACTAAAATGAAGCGTTAATGAACAAACAAAACTCTAGATTGTGGCTCGTAAATAAAGAGTGTATGACTGGGACTAGTTCCAGTTTTCACCCACATGATTTGGGCACACTATCCTTTATGAGAAGAGCAAGAGAATATGACGTCTGCTGTGAGAGTCAACCTTCATTGCAGTCGAGGTGACCATCCAAAGGATTAAATACTCCCTAGTTCCCTTAACGTTGACAAACTAAGAGCATAGTAAACTAGATGTTAGCTCATGTAGCCGTACTTTATGGTCCAAGCGAACTCCCGGAGGAGATAACTAGAGCAAAAAGAAAGGTAATGACAAGTAATGTGCACCGTATCACGGCTAAATTTTCTGTCCTGCAGTTAATGCATTCCTGCATGAAACTTGATTACAGTGCGTCCACACGGCGGACAGGGTCCTTGATGTCTTCCAGTGCCAGGTATCTTCTCACGTGGTGCCAGCAGTCCGCGTTAAGCTCATCCAGCTGGATGATACCGGCTTCGTGCGGAAGACATACCACTCTTTCCTTAACGACGCCAGTGATTCGCATGAAATCGTCCATGTTCTCCAAGGCGAGGAGGGCGCTTTGAACCATTGCCGCTGCCTCAGCATCGTTGACGGACAGTACCTCAGCCAACTGTTGGAGGAGGGCAGGGTGTCTTGCGACCGGCTCGAGGGCTGAGGCGCAGTGTCTGTATTGTAGTAAGAATATTGTGATTAGAAACTGCTGAAAATATTAAGTGCTACCTCCTTACGGTTTAATAAAGGACGAAAGGTGGAAATTAATTCACTGCGTATTTGAAAGCTGTAAAAAATTTTCAGAGGGACCAAAACACAGTTTCGGCATAGGCGAGAAATCACATTACCATTGCAATTATAAAAAGTCAAAACAAAATAAAAACATCTAAATGTCTGGGATGAATAGATACTCCGTATTTGTAGCTGTCAGGTAGGAACACATCTACGACAAAATGATAACATAGACCGTCCTGCAGAGTGTTTCTGCCACGAAATTTTCAATACTGATGGTATGCGAGGTTATTTGCCAATTCTGAAGCGCAGATATTTTTTAGTTCAAAAAGTAATACAGTAAAGGGTCCACTAAATGTGATGAAACAGCAGTCCTAAACAAGCGTTAAGGAAACTTGTTGGGTGGTAGGAAAGAAAATTAAAAGTGCTATCCGATGCAGTAAAGCGTGGCAGAGTACAAAAATGATTGCATATCTAGACTCGTTCCTTACATTAACCCTAAGTGCTCGGTGTTAAGTGTTAAAGCATGAACAAATCAGCTCAGAGGCACATGGTAGAAGCTATCAGGTAACAGTGGCGTGACCTGAGAGAACATTTTTCATATAGGTGGAAGGTGTGCCGAATGCGTTTGAAACCTGAGTAGTACAGCAGCAGCATCGCTTAGACGTAGTCAACTTCGTTCAAGCCGAGTGCAGGTACAGGTTTGACCAAAAGTAGGCAAGTAAAGTGCTTTACATTTAAGCCACATAGCGGAGTTCTTACGGCACTCCTAAGGACCTAATGGTCTCAGAGTGTGAACAGAAAGAGTCTCCTTACTTTGCATAATTTTTGAACTTAAGGCGGTTGCTACTGTTATATTACACGGTTAAGAAAGAAAAAAAAACGTGCTGCAAGGTTAAGTTTGGCAAACGCGACACTTCTAAGGCCGAAGAGATGGGCGGGTATGTCCCAGTATTTGTGACATAGTTATCTAACCAGTGATTATTCGCCACACTATAGTAACTAAAACGCAAGAGTACTGGTGGAATAGGTTCAAAGGTTAATTCTTCTATGCCGCTCTTATACTGTAGGAAAAGGTGTGTCATAGCGCCTCCAGCAACCGGCGAATACGTACTTGTCACATCGCGATGTCTTCAGAAAGAGGGCAGCCCGGGTCACGAGGTCCGAGTTGCGCCGCACCGCGTCCAGCACAGCGAACCACTCTCTGGTCGGTTCCATCCCGGTGCGAAGGAGAATACTGGTCAGTGTGTAGTTCGCACCAATGCCCATCGATAGCCGACGAACAAACACGCTAGTTTCGGCGAGCATCTCAAAAGAGAACTCTCCGCTTCGGATGCGTTTGCTTTTCCTCACTTCATCCGCTAGTTTCTCCAGGTCTTCCTCATCCATGCTGAATATGTTACTCACGGAAACGAACAGTTCGGTGACGCTTGTGTTTTGAGAGAGTGCATCGAGGATGACTCCCCAGCCCATTTCTGCCCCGCCAGCTGGCGTCTCTCCAGATGTTATATAGAGCTTGAGCGCTCGAAGCGATGTGGTTGCTCGAACATAATTGGCGACGGCAGATGAAAGAGCCAAATTGCTTCTGGAGACAGCGACCGACACCGTTGTTATGTGGTTCAAAGACGGCAGGAACTGTAGAACGCCGCGTTCCAAGTCGTCTCGCGTTCCGCTTAAGAAGCAGATTTCGGAAACCGCCTTGCATTCGACGACGCTGATGTCGCCTTCGACGTAGTATTTTCCGAGGCAAACCTTCTCTTCCGCGCCGGTACCACTAAGAACGCTGCAGATATGTTGCAAAAGCTCAGCGTTCCACATAGATGTCAGGATGGTTAGTTTCTTCATTTTTTCTTTATATGCCAGCGCGTTGAAGAGCCGCGCCCATCGTGCCGGCTCCCAGATATGGACCGGTATGCTTAGTTCTTCCAACGTTTCGTTCCGTATGATGGCTTCGAGAAAGCGGCCGCTTATATTGGGAGGCTGAAACTGACCCATTCCCGTTAGCGGTCCGAGATGCAGACAGCGTAAAACGTCGTTCTCTTGTAGAACATCTGCCATGAGCTCCGTATTCTTGCGATCAATTCTGAAGAAGTCAAGGGTGAACGTAGAGACACTTCCGTTTGCATAAAGGCCTTCCAGAATTGAAGCCTGACAGCTGCTGGAGTCAGAAGATGCAATGATCTTTAGTGTCTCTAGCGTCGTTGTGCTGTGGAGGTAATCGCTAAAGGCAGAGCGGTATGCTGCCCTTCGCGCATCGTAACGGAAAGAAAGCTCTTTCAGGGTCGAATTTTCTTTAAGGGCCGCGAAAAATTTCAGTGCGGCTTGGTCGCTTTCGATCCATACTGATGATATATCCAGGTTTCGAAGAGACGTGGTCGTGTGGAGGAGTTGCGAGAGTGCTGCCAAGAGCCTTGAATTACAGTCTTCGAGGCAGTCGCATTCAAGCTGCTCTAGACGCCATAAAGTGGAGATCACCGCGGTAAGGCGTTGCGGGGTGTCGGAACGTGAAAAGCGTAGCTTGAGTTGCTTCAACGACGTGTTAAAATTAAGGGCAGTACAGGCGATTACAGCGGGCTTACCAAGGGTGTCTAAGTGAACGTGCGCCGAGGTAACACAGCGGTGCTCATGCAGCAGCCAGTACAAAAGGTTGGCAGCTTGGCGAGTTTGAAATTCATCAATCTCGTCCGGGCGTGGGTGTTTCCCAGCTATACGAGACAGGCATAGGTTTCCGCTTGTTCCTGGAAGATGACGCAGTTCTAGACGCCCGTGAATAAGGATCTCATTCCATGCCGACATGTTGCGGGCGAGGTGACAGGTTCGCTGTTCGGAAGCGGTGCAGGGGGCACGGTAGTCTAGAGCGATTCCGGAGAAGCCCCCGCTGATGCCCTCGATGCCGCCCAAGAGTATTACTTCTGGTTGGCCGTGCTCTTGCTCCGGCGGCCTCATGACCTTTTCGCGTCCTGTGGTGTCCGTCTTTTGGATCTGCGCAATAGAGTAGCGGGATAACCAGGGCGTGTAAGAGTGAGGACTTGCAATCGTCACCACTTCGTGAAGGCACGACGCAGAATAGCAATGTATTCGTGTGCTACAGTGCAGCAGCCACTGAAATAGGTCCTGATGTAAGAAGTGCAGTAAGTATAGCGGCTCACACAGCTAACCACATAGTCATTACAAGCTGCAAAAATAGGAATGCATGCGATTCTTCGTAAGGGTAGAGCGCTATGAGGCTTTTCATATGGGAAAACTGTGTCAGGGGCGTAGTGAATTGTAACATAATGCTAGTTGTGACACTGCAGGTTAGGTTGTAACCATGATAATGAAATGCCCACATTTGAGGGCGCTCGACACTTTCATTTCACTGGTTGTCATCAAAACCTGCTTTTAGGAATGACCCAATATAAAATTACATCTGAAAGCTACATGAAGGTGACTATATTTCTAAACCTTAAATATTCTAGCACGGCTTCGAACTCCAAGATGCCTGCGGGTAACATGCCAAACACTAAAACAATATTGCCTGCTCCTTCCGTCAGTGGCATCTGTGTGTCGATTTTTAATGCTTATAATAATCCCCAGGCTGGCGAGGCAGTGCCAAAGACCACGCTGTTTGGTTTCGGAGAACAGCTGAAAGCTACGTGCAGATATAATTCATAATATGGTCAGTTATGCGGGCTGCTGTCGGCACAAAATCAAGTAAAAATGGAGCAGAGAGTTCTCTCCAGGCTTCATAAGGTTGAAGGTGATTTTTAAATGAAGCTGCTCTCGAAACAGTTCACTCAAAATATAAATGTTTTCCGGCTTTCTTTTTTTGCCGCCAGAGAAGTGCCCCCACCCCCTCCCCCAGAAAAAACAGCATTTAGCTCGGACGTTTCCTGGAATGAATATGCTTGCTTGCATTTCCTAAGATCGAAACATAAAACACATGTGCTCCACACAGCAAAAAGCTGCGTCCAGGAGACCTGCGCACAGAAACTGAAATTCGCTGGTGTCTTAAGCGCAGCCCTTTGTAATGATATGGCGCAGGAATCACTAGGTCAAAAACTGCCTCTCCCGTAACCGAGAGTAGAGTAAGCATGAAATGTTTACGGGCCTGATGTCATCTCGGTGGACACCCGAACCGCACCGTACAGGAAGGGAGGAACGCCACCACCCGTTCAGCGCGATGCCTTGCCATTTGAACGCAAGGTTTTTTTTGAGGAAAGGAAATGGCGCAGTAATTCTCTGCCTTCTCGGTGGACACCCGAACCGCACCGTAATGGAAGGGAGGAACGCCACCACCCGTTCGGCGCGATGCCTTGCCCTTTGAACGCAGCGCTTCTCCTCCGGGCCCCTGTGCGCCTGCGCGGCTTTGCTTCGATGCGCGAAGCCCCTAAGAGATCACGTATGACAACGAAGTGTATCGTGGCATTTATGTGCTTTTTATTAGAAATCGGAAATTATAATTCCGTGCATTATCAAGCGCACAGCGACTGATATCTTGATAAACATTGAGAAGGCACTGGCAGCAGTTATTTTTTTGACTCCTTTGGAGACCAACCGGCGCTTGCATGCCGGTCGCGTAGGAGGGCTTAGAGAGTCGTTAAATGTCGTTAAATCTCGTACGGTGCCCGGATGTTCTCGTTTCAGAGCCCGGATGAGTGGATTTCAGTTCCCGGATGATGGCTCTCGGTCTCGGCGTGACGTCACCACACTGCCGACAACGGGGGCTGAAAGCATTTCATGCTTAAAAACGCAGCACAATGACACTTAGCTACAGAAAAACGTTCCAGCGAGGACGAGATACGTTACTGCGTCAGTTATCCTCATGATAACCTCGTTTGGTTTGGTTTATGGGGTTCAATGTCCCAAAGCAACTAAGGTCGCCCAGCGACTAAGGCTGTAAGGGTAGCTGGAGGGGAGGGCTCCGGGTAATTTCGACCACCTGGGGTTCTTCAACGTGAACTGAAATCGCACAGTTCACGGGCATCTAGCATATCGCACAAGATAAACCGACTACTCTCTTTCGTGATAGGCAACCGATAACGAGCTCAGCGGGCTAGGTGACAAGCGGTTCGGAAAGGGTTTTACTTACCCGATGGCGAAGAACGGGGCTGCAGTCGGTCGCTGTCTTCCGGTGCTGATGGCAGCGTCCCAGCGGCGCCGTGGCAGTTGCCACTTCGTCATTTTCCACTCTGGTAGCTATACTGGCCACGTCTCTAAAGGAGGAGCGAAATATACCTAAGTGGCAATAATTGGCACTGAGGATTCCTGCTTTGAAAACGTGCCTGTTGTTTTTTGATACTTTTGAATGCAATATCACCACTACAGGGTGCAAAAGGACACCTCTGGATACAGTTTAAAAGTGATAAAAGTGTCTTTAACCTTCACGCCGGTCTCACCCTTCAATGTTCTTGTTCTCGGCCTGTTTGTATGCCTTTATCCTTATCATGCTCTCTGTTGTCTACTATCCTCTGTTACCTTCCGATTCAGTATTTATGGGAAATATTAGCACTGTAGTATATGCAGCCAGAAGCACTAAAATCCAGAAGACAGAAAAGAAAAGGAAGCACGGGGAGCAGATGGAAATAAAGAAAAACAAAGAAAATTGTCTTCCTCCTTGCACCCTTTTGCGAGGTACAGGCTGTGGACTCGGTGAAGGGTGGGAAATGGGTCTTTATTAAAAGAATTTCACCCAAAAGAAAAGAGGGCCCCAGGCTCTTGGAAGGGACAGGCTGGCGCCCCGAGCAGCTGCTCTCTTCCGCTGCTGGACGACGACTCCCCTCGTTGACTCCCGTGCGTTCACTGGTGCTCCCTCGAACGCCGTGCCCACGTGACCAAGCTGGGCGTTCTCGGGAGGAAGCGTCCCTGGGCGCTGACGGTCGCGTTCTCGAACGCCGTGTCCACTCGTTCGCGTCCCTGGGCATTTACGTTCGCGTTTTCGAACGCCGAACATGAACCCCGCCTCCGTGACGAGGCCGGCACCCTGCGATGCCGAGTAAAGGTCGGAACGCTCGCGGCACAAACAGTTTCCGGATCTCTGGCCCACAGGCCAGCAGTGTCTTGCAACGCAACAAACTCCTCCCCCGATGAAGACCTTCGTCGAGGCTGCGTCCGCAGATGCAGGGTCGAGAGAAGGTGCTCCGGACGGCAACAGGGCAAATGCATGCGCTCACTTTGCGCGCGCGCGCACACACACCCACACACACACGTTCGCGGAAACCCCTGCCTGACGGTGCCCAAGCGACGAACGACTGCCAGACGCCGTTTGCCTGAAAACTCTCCCTGCCTGTTTTTTCTGAACAAGTATTCAGCTCACGTCAACACTTGGCAAAAACACAACAAAAGCAACGCAGAGGTCTAAGAGGATACTTTAACGCCGCATCATATTCTCGTAGCTTAGAATCCTCTTCTCTGACCGTCCGCATTTTGGTTCTCACTTCCCCTTTTGTATTTTACGTAGAATTTGTAATCTTGCAAAATATAGTAAATTTACTTTTCAGTGCTGTCTGCTTTCCTACTACTGCAAAATCAATAACATAACAACTAAGTAGAAAGTTTTTGGTCCTTACAATTTACTCTCCAGGACCCAGCAGAAACTTTCACTGCGCTGTAGCCTGTCATCACGTTGTCAAGCAGTGCAACGAACTATTTCAAAGTGGTCATATTTCCTATTTCAACGATAAGCACAAGTAACCTCTCCTTAGTGCTCAGGGATTAACATTTCAGCCGTGCCCTTCGGGGTCGCGTCCGTCTGACCACTTCAGCTGCGGAAGCGCGACGAATGAAGTGACCCCTAGCGTTGGACATTCCCTGACCACTGTCTTCGTCTCTGTGCCCTGTCCAGACACTGTGAAAGCCTCGGTAGCGCGTGCAGTACCGAACCCTGCTATACAACAATGGTCTGCGAGCAAGTCGATTGCTTGTCCCCCATTCACACTTTGGGCCGGCTGCACTATTCCCTTTCTGACCCGTCTGCTGACACGGCAGACGCAAACGAGTTCTCCGTGCCTTTTCTTGTAGCCTGGCGCCACAAACTTGCTGTGGTGGCTTTCGACGTCGTCTTTTCCCGGGGATTATCCCACACTTTTTCAAAGAATCTCTCGGTTGAGTGTATGTGCAGTCAGGGTTCTTTAATGTTGTTTTTATTCTCGTTTTTCGAGAAGCCAATGCCCTGTTTCTAGCAGGTCGACTCACTCTCATCCCGACTGCACTTGCCTTCAGACAGCACAACTGTGCTACTTTTACATGTAGAGGCCTTTTTGTGGCCTTAACTGCCACTTTCGCCTTTAGACGACAACTTCCTGGCATTTTGGATGGGTTTGTTGCTGACCTATCCGCCCGCGTCGCACGCTCAGAACCTGCTTTCTGACACGCAATGCGGTTCTTTTCTTTAGGCTTTAGGACAACCCCATCTTTCCTTATATCAGTGACAGATAGCCCTTGAGCGGTTGTCTTCTCGCCTGGCCTTCACGCTGCACTGCGACGAAGGTGACTCCCTGAGCCACGTAGCGGAGCTCCGTTGATCCTGGATCCTCGAAGACGCTCTCTCGTCAGCAGTTGTCCACCAGCCTTGTCCTTATCCCGCCGCCAAAGAAGCTACACCATGCAGCAAGTCCGGTGATCCCAGATCGTCGAGGTTTCCTTTGAGCGGATTTCTTCACGCCTGGCCTTCAGAAACAAAAAATATCAAAAACTCTCGATGCACCCCTCTTCTTGGCCGATCCCCCTGTGTGGGTATGCGCCATTTTATGAAGTGAACAACAAATCCCCCACGTTGGGTATGTGCCATTAATTCTTAGGATATCATCATCATCATCATCAATCTGCCGCCGTGGGTGTGTGCCATTAAGCCTGATGACATCATCATCATCCAAACTTTTCGCAGAAAGTTAAGATCATCCGTGTACTAGAAAAGCGTAGAATAGTAATAAAAAGGACAAAGTTTGGAGGAAAAGACGAGATGATGACATAGAGCCCGGTAGGAAATGCCCAACAGCTTGGCCCTATTGCATGAAATATAAATTGTCATTTAATGTATCATATGTATATCATCTGTCAAACACGGTTCTGCTAGCAACGCAGTTCTCAGAGTGTAAATTTGGTTTGTCTGATGCGTCGCGGGAGGTTATGCCTTGGTGGGCAGCTCAACAAGCTCCCACAGTGGTCTGACTTTCTAGTGAAGCAGGCAGACACTCAGGAGGTAAAATCGGCCAGCCCCACCAATACCGCAATGAACCGATGTTGCTTCTACAGGGGCAGCCCTAATTTGCGCTTACACGCATTTTTTCTGCAGGAGGCCGATGTGGGTAGGTTCAGGAGAGCCCCAGCCCCAGGTCCTCCCTATGGCTCGAAGATAAAACACTACTTTTTATTTTTTTTTATATGCCAGCGCGATTAAAGCAGCCCAAAACACTAGGGCATTCTTGCAATGTGAACCCGATCGACTCCTAGTTGTTTAAAAAAAAAATTATTTGAATACGTAAACGTGGCAAGGCTACCGGCCACAATGACATACCATAAGCATCTTTGAGTAAACAACAAAAATTGCTTGTGGGCGATGCAAAACGGGATAGCATACTTATTGACAGAAGAGTGAAACAGCGATAATTTGACATAGAAAATAATCTTAGCGCCAGTTTGGCCCGAAAACCAGAAAAAGACGATCGTTGTTAACAGAAATGGATGTGCATGACCACTGGCGGAGAAACTCTTCCTCTCCGAAGACAAAAAATTTCTGCGACAAAAATCGCCAGTGGTTTAGCTCGGCTATGCCAGGATATGCGTAGCGAGACGTAAGGCACAGCTTGGTTAGCTTTGGTTAATCTTGATTGCAAGTCCACGTTGGTCTGGTTGTCTAGCTATGTTGTTGTTGCATTAAAGACGAAACATTGTTGTTTTAGACAGACACTTTATTGCATTTCTTCATCTTTTTCTGGTTGCTTTTTGATTGCTACGAAAACGGCTCTATGATCTCAGAGGTAGCATCCGGCCGTATCGATGGTTCCTAAGTTGACATGTTATCAGGCACGACGAGGCAAGCAGTGTGACGTCATACCAAACGGCGGCAGCGGCTACGCGGCGAGGCGCTCGGTGTGACGTCATGCGAGATGGCGTGGCGAGCGCGCGGCGTGCGCCAGCTGTGGCGGTTGCTAGGCAACGGCTCAAGGTCGGTCTCTGTTCCTTCTCGGAGTACCGCCACAGCGAAATCGTAAGTTCGTGTCCAATGTAGCTTTCGCTACAAAAACTCATCAGCTCCACTCGAAGACCGCCGAGTATTGGCCACACAGTGCTGCACGAGAACTTTTTTCCTTGACAGGTGGCCTGCCTTTCCAGATTTTCGAATTTCAAAGATTATCAACATGTTAATAACAAACACCCGCAGTTTTTGGACTCTTAGAAACTGGACATATACTGGCTGGAAGAAAAACGTCTGCGTTCAAATCACACGAACGAAAAAGTCCCTTACTTGGACGTTCGGTTCCCAACTGTTGGAGAAAAGCGATCTGAAACGGGTTCGCCAAAAGAGCCCCAATAGTAAAGACTTAGTTGATAACAGTCTTATTTATTCCGAAAGGGAAAAGGTTGTGGGGAATAGAGGGAGGTGTGCGGGGTATCCCTCCGCTACCGTCAGGGCACAAGCCAGCATCCTGTCATGGCGATCAGGCGCGGGGCACGCAGGGGAGCTTCTTAACAATAAATATACTTCTAATAAATAGGTGCGCTCCATTGTTCTCGCGTTTCATTTCCAAGCTGTATCAGTTCCTAAAGAAAACTCTGAGCAAACACGGCGTCGCAGTGGCTTGTCTGCTATTAAGGAACTGTGGTAATTTCGCGCAAAAATGAACGGGAACACGTGAGTGGACAGTATTGTTTAATGTGAAATGGGACGCGAATTAAGAGCTGTTGAGCACAAGAACGAAGCAGCTCGCAATGCGCCCACTTTCATGTGCTAATTGCTACGTCAGAGAATCTGAAAGATGCCTCAGCGTAAGACTTATGGAATACGCCATCATGCGTTGCTGATGCACAACCCCTTGAGTTTGCGCTCCTACGGAATCGTTCTGATCGTAAGCCTTGCTGTGGGGACACCAGCATCTTAGATCTTGCTTATAACATCGAAAGGGAGCTTCTCGAACAGGCAGGAGTCGAAAATTGTTGCAGCGCTGAGGTAAGCGCTCTCAGTGCAAGCGAAGCACAGTGGTTGGGGCGTCGCACTGATTACAGAAAAAGAA
Source organism: Amblyomma mixtum (assembly GCF_055824585.1). Classification (NCBI taxonomy): domain Eukaryota; kingdom Metazoa; phylum Arthropoda; class Arachnida; order Ixodida; family Ixodidae; genus Amblyomma; species Amblyomma mixtum. Next base: position 119,341,982 of record NC_143015.1, on the reverse strand, counting down.
GGTTGTTTTATTTTCTTAGAGCTTAAACTTTTTCCGTAACCCTATAATTTCTGTATCATCAAATATATGCCATCACGACTGTGTTTTTAGGAAAAGGCAGCCGGTTTCAGTGCAATAAATCAGCTGTGCGAACCACGTACCTTCTTTTCATGACCTGTCCGGCTTCATTCTTTCGTAACCAGCATTGCGCGTTAAACCTAAAAACCGTGTTCTAGTCGGTGCTATTAATTACCACTTGAAAGCAGAGTAGGTGGCGTCTATAGTAATTACATAGTGGCAGGCGCTTAGTCATTGCCATTGCTATCAATGGCTACATTTTATTTGCAGCGCGTACGTTTACCTCTCTATGGTGGCGTTCGGTATAATGGTGTGCCCACTGAGAAACATTATAAAGAGCTCTTTTTGGAAGTGTGTGTTTCAGGCGCAACGTTACAGCACTCCGTACCATTACGCGACAACCAGATTTCGCGTGTTCGTCTTTGTCAAATGTCTTATAGTACGTTTACTTCGGCTTTCTGTACACTGCAGCAGACTATAGAAATGACTGTTTTATAATTTATTCCTTCAGTAACATCATCATTACACATTAGTAATATTCCTCTACATCGGGAACAATTATACGCGATTATATTGAACTGAGAACGATTATCTGTAAACTCGATTTATCAGGGCCCCTGCACGATTTGGTAGGAAGACAGCGCAAAAAACGACAACCACAGGGGACGACAAGACACAAAAGAACGCTACTATCAATTGATTTATTTGTCATCAAGTCACATTTATATAACCAGACAGTCACATCACATGTCCCACTTTGCGGTGCCAGCTATCTTGAACTAACAGATATGAAATGTGCTATCACCTCTTCAGCTGTAAAAGTAGCTATAGTCAGATACAGATTGAAAAAAAGGAAAAAGAAAATGAAAGATGACGCATGACAAAAGACCAGGCAACTAAGAAAACTGCTACAAAGATTGTTATTAGAAGTCTTACAAAAAACCGTGCTCCGCTGCATGTGTACAGGCTTATAGACGGATCGCTAACGCAGTGGTCCGCCCCTCCAGGATCTTGACCTTTGCAGGAAGTGCTGGCAGAGCAAATAAAGACAGTGTGGTTACGCATTAGCCAGTTCTGCTAAAGAAGGGCATTTTCCTCTCTCGTTCATACATATTGTGCATGCCAGGAGTTGATGAATGTCCTAAAACTACGGGGCTATTGTTTGTAGATGCGTTATTTGGCGTGTTGCTCCCGTGCACGCATCTTCGAGCTGTAGCGTATGGCATTCTATGACACTTAAGCCATACCTAGACAATCTTTCTGGTAAAGTTGCTCGCTCAGAAGTGCGCTTCAGCGCTTGTGAATTTTTTTTTAGCTCTTTACCAATGACTTTAAAATATCCAACAGTCCATGAAAAAATACGAGGAAACATGACTTTTCTGACGGATAAGGACTGAAGAGAGTCATAATGCTGAATTGCTGTGGGCTTTGTCGTTGCTAGAGGCTCTCAAAAAGACGTGCGGGGAAGGGATAAATGGAATATGGGGTTATTGACCTAAAGAGTGAGGATTTTTTCGGAGGCATGGATCACAAAAGCTGTCTTTTTACTCTGTGACGCACGAAATGAAATATGTTTCGTGTGCAAAATAATTGTCGAGTTGAATTAAATTAGGAGGCATCCCCGCCTAATCTTATAACGGCGCAACAATGTCTAGTGCTATAAAGATAATTTTTTTCCATGATTTCAAAGTTGTTCTCAGATGCAGAGCGGCGCTCTAAAATCGCGTTGGCTTCGAGGTTTTATTTTTACACCACCGCAAGTGTCGAGAGATGTTTATATGTAGAGTTCACTGCCGGCTTCGAGAGCATTTGTTGATCATAAGTGTGTAATGAGGCGTACAAGGATGCACCGACCGTATTTCAGTTTCTGCTCGGAAACCTTTCACGCTCCGGCTAAAATGAAAAAAAAAGAAAAAAAAAATGGTGGTCGCTGTTTGGTATTGGCGTTGTGCTTTGGCTGCAGGATGTGTAGTCACACGTGCCCGCTTGCGGTCTCCTTGTTGTTTTGATGGTGTACAGTTGTTGCAACACGTGCAAAAAGCAAAATGGGTGAAATGACACAAAGTGGAGTGATTAAAGGCTTCACATGAAAGGGATTCTCATGCAGAAATGTTGTATTGATAGCCCCTCGTGCGATCTGAACCTTCTTGCTTTAAACAACCCGCTTATTTCTGTTCTTAGTAAGGCTATGCCTTTCGCCGCCTCCTTTGAAGTCGATCGCTGCCTTAGATTGTGCTGAATGATGAGAGATTAACTTGTGGCTTACCATGGTTCAAAAACACTAGTTAATGGCTTAAAAAGACTACAGCGCTACTTCTATATGTTGTCAAATTCATTATGTCATGATCGCTGCCACGGCAGTGAATAAGACAACCCTCTGCTAGTGAGCAGCCTGTGTTCCCGTGCCGGGATTGTAAGAGCCATTATTGACTAAACAGCTTGCGGAACAGCCCCAATTATATCTGCCATCGTTGAGCTCTGTTACTGGTCGCTAACTCGCGCGTTTTCTTAACCATATCTGAGACTGTTGACCGCTTCGATAATCATCTGAGCGCATCCAGTTTCGAAACTGTACTTTCGATAACTTAACATCCACTAAAAGCTGCATAACATTCTTGAATTGGAAGAGTAGCATCAGCTCGATTATAGCCCTTACTACGGATAAGCTAACAGCAGTGCGCGAAAAAAGCCCTTGCTGTATCAATTAACTGGTACTTCATGGCACTGACGCGGAAATGCAGGTTACACCGACCCAGGGGCGAACCTGCTTCTGCGCGAATTTCAATCAGGACGGGCTGATCACGTTGGGTGCGTTCGGAGTAAGAAAAGAGAGAGATCAGGATTTTTTTTGCATTTTTTTTTGCAAGAAGTGCTGGTTTCAGTTAATGGAGAGAAACGAACAGTGTTTCTGGCATTTTAACACATGATTAGATCTGGATGGGCTCGTTCGACGCCGCAAAACAAATATATCAATAGAATGTTTTAAAGCAACCCGCCTAGGTGGAGTAAATAGTAGACTTCAAATAGGGTAACATTACACGTTAGTGACCACCAGAGCACAGCCAAATGGCTACAAAGGCCCGCTGTCGTACAGCAACATCGTAGTTAAAGAAAAAGTCGCACCGGTCCAGGTTTAAGGCACGAAGGACCACATGGGGCGGGAGGGAGGGGGGGGGGGGGGGGAAGTTTTCACTGAGCGAGCCAGGACGGCTACCTTGTAGGAATGATTCTAAGTCCTGCTTGAGCTTATCGCACTCTTTGGTGATTCGTACCCGATCTGCTTTTGCTGCTCCGCGTTATTATGCTCCCTCCACCATTAGTAAATCGCCTCTTGAAATAGAACAATATTTTCAGTTAGGCAGGTCTGCTTATCTCGTTCCTCGTTTCCAGCTCCGTCGGCGACCACACTGTCCGCAGCACAGCCTGTGGCGTCGCACCAAGGTGCTGAGTGCCAGCAGCCGCATGGCATATTTGTTTCAGTGCGCTAACACTGCAGCCCCGCTCGCCTATTTCGCCATTGTTCTTGCGAAGCCACCGTACCCACCATGGTAGGCGCCATTCATCAAATGATTGGCAGGAAGAAGTTGCTCGGGGAGGGGTACCTGGGTCTCACAAACCCCACCTTTGGCAGCGCCTTTCATCGCAGGGCAGTGACGCATCGACTCCTAGCAGTGACTCCTAGCGATAAATCAACGTAACGTAGGGAATCACCAATTACGGATATATCGCCATTCCCAAGCAGCGCTGGAAATCGGCCAAGTATTACAAATGGAAGGTTTCACTCTGGTTTGTTATAGGACCTGTCTTTGCAATACGTTTTCAATATTGGCCCGATTACCTATGTGCTTGGGTTACCCACTAACATTTACCGTAAAGGTTATTGCACATAAGGCAGATATTAAGTTTGATTCCGGCGCTCTTTGTCAGAAGTCTGCTTGACCTTGAAAAGCGAGCCTCGAACGGAAACCAAAGTGAAAACCGAAGTACTAGCGCACCTGAATCGCATATGGCGTAAGCGCGGTAAATCTGCCGCCATTTTTTTTTTCGTAGCGCTGGCGGCGTTGGTTCGCTTGGCGAACATAGCAGCACGCCTGGACGGTGCTGCGGCGGGCTGAGGCCTCGTAGATATGACCAGAAAGGCGGCAAAATTGCGGAAGGGGCATGATGCTTAAGTGGCTCGCGTCGGACTAGATACGCTTGATGATTGTAGGCACGCCTGGTGATTGAGGCCAGAATATTAAAAAAAAATACAGTGTGCTTAACACTGATTCAGGAGAGCAAGCTGCCGGGCTAGTTGGTGAAGCATGTTAAACAGAATTCAGCGCAAAACAACGGACAAGGGACGAAGTAAGGGACACAGAGACGTTCACGAGCGCTAACTACCAAGTGTTTATTCATGCTGAAGTACAGGGGATATATATGCTCTCGCGCATATACGCGCATACGCGCATGCTCTTCATTCCCTTCATATATATGCCCTGTACTTCAGCATGCACAAAGAGGTAGTTAGCGCTCGTGAACGTCTGTGTCCCTTACTTCGTCCCTTGCCCATCCCCTGTACTTCAGCATGAATAAACAGTTGGTAGTTAGCGCTCGTGAACGTCTGTGTCCCTTACTTCGTCCCTTGCCCGTCCCCTGTACTTCCGCATGAATAAACAGTTGGTAGCTAGCGCTCGTGAACGTCTGTGTCCCTTACTTCGTCCCTTGCCCGTTTTTTTTTGCGCTGAGTTCTATTTAACATTTAACACTGCTTACATGTCGGGAACGTGAAATCATGAATGTCTCACCATGAGTGCATATGTCGTCGGTTGGAATCCCACTAGCGAGCTAGCTTCAAAACTGAGCAGGAGCTGCATGTTATATGCGACGAGAAAGCGTATGCCACCGCCCGGAACGCTGTACATCACACGGTTGCGTCACAGCTGAGAAACAAATTGCTTCTAAAATAAAATAATAGGAACTACGTTTAAAACATCAGTGAACGGTTTCAGGACAATTCTAAGAAAATCGTGACAGCGAGCCGCACGGGAAGTGCCCTGACAGCACAGATTCTATTATACTATATTGACACCTGGTGTTTTCAGGTGTCTCTTGAAAAGGAAGACGTTGAAGTGTCTCGCGCTGGTTGGCTGCCGTATTCTGCTGGTTAGCGACCTGCCACCCTATCTTCCGTTACATATTTTGATGGAGGTGCGGGGATGTCAACAGGGAACCCCTGCAGCCCAAGCGGTCGATAGACGCACTGGCGATATAGATGACCGGGTTCCCCGCAGTGAAAGCACAGACGCCGCCGATCTGGAGTACGCCGCAGGTCCGTCTTCCGCTGGGGCGATCGTCGATTGTCGATGTAGTACGTGTCGGGGTGTGCGGAAAACGGGGAGCCTTGATTGGACGGAGGAAATTGCGCCGAAGAGGGCGCGGGACGTCGCAAGTCTTCAGCATACGTTGGCCGATGGTACTGCGTGGTGGGAAAAGGCGGCGGGTCAACGGACGGGAACAAAGCCTAAAGGCTTGAACCTCTTCGCGGGCGAGGCTAGAGAGAGAGCCAGCCGTCGGCAGAGGAGCACTGAAAAGCGTCTGGAGCTCTTCGCGCACAACGGAGCGGATCAGCTCGCGGAGATCAGGGTTAGCCCCGAAGTCAGGAAACGGTTCTGTAGCCGAAGCGGCGAGTACTGGCCTGTGGTAGGCGGTGGACCGCCGCGCGAGCATCTTCTCCATCGTGACCGCTTCCGTAAGGAACTCAGCAACAGTCCCTGGCGGACTGCGCACGAGGCCAGCGAAAAGTTTCTCTTTAACGCCGCGCATGAGTTGGCGCACCTTTTTCTCTTCTTCAGGCATGGCCGGGTCAACTCGCCGGAAGAGCCGAGTCATATCCTCCACGTACATGCTTACATTAAGCAAAGCCGAGGGACCGAGGGTCTTTCGAGGAGGGACCGCGTGTGATTGTTTGTTTTTATGTGACTACCTTATATTGCGCGTGCCAGCAATAAACCTCAGTTGCGAGTTAGCGCTTGTCTGCGTCGTTTCCTATCCGTTCCTTGTGTTCCTTGTGCGCTATTGTTACATCATGCACATGCTTACAGGCTCATTTGGCATCTGAATGCGAGACTTCGAAGCCCGTTCAGCCCGTTCTCGACGATCCGTTCTGGTTTCCAGCAGGCGTGGGCGGTACTCTTGCCATGATGTTAATGCGTCTTCTCTGTTCTCGTGCCAGGTACGTGCGCTATCCTCCAGACTAAAGAAGACGTTTCGAAGCTTGGCGACGTCTTCCCACTGGCTGACCGAGGCCACCCGTTCAAACTCGACAAGCCACTCTTCGGCGTCTTCGAGCTTACTGCTGTGGAATGGTTTGGGCAATCGTGGATTCTGCAAGGTGTAGCAGGGCGCAGCTTGCATGACAGGCCGAAGGGTGGGTGCTCTGGCAGACACCAAAGGTCCGTGCTCGGGAGGTAGGCCTTGGTTTCTCCGGCTAGCACGGTGCACAGGGAAGTCCACTAGCGAAGAACTGGAGCCCTGGGTATTCCGGAGGAGTATGAGACATACACAGGAATCTTCACCCATCGCCTACACCAAACCTACACCTATCTACCATTATAATATTGGTAATAAACTGGTGCTGAAAAATGATTGCTAAAAAATCAACTGATTGTTGTTCGTAAAACTAAAACCATTGAAACACAATTTGGTGCACTCAGTACCTCCTCGACCTGGTCCTCCTTTACTAGTTCACTCAGTCAACACGCGTTTATAAAAGCACTATTTACCAATACAGATTTGAGCAACACTTTAAGCATAGCAGCACTATTTATCAACGCGGAAAGGAGAGAAGGCATCGTGTTTTGAAACTCTGGACAAGCTGTGAACACATTGGGCTCTTTAACGTGAACTGGCGTCCGACAGTTTATGGGCATGCCTTTAGTGTACACCCCACACACAACCCTTACCCCTTATCGAAGGGTAGCCTCTTCAGCAGGGGTGCTCTGGGTGGTGGTGGTGAAAACTTTTAATTACTGAAATAGAGTTTGGGAGCCACAGAGTGGCCCCGCTACATGGTCGGCGTCCCTAGTCCGGGACACCGCATGACAATGCCCCGTCTCTCGCCCGTTTCACCAGAGCCCTTTCGGACTCAAGCAAGGAGCAGTTGAGGAGGGCCGTCTCCCATGCCTCTCTGGAAGGGGTAGGGGAAGGGGGAGGTGGGGATTTTGAGTACATGCCCACACCATGTGGAAGATATCACAGGTCTCCCCACAGTGCGGGCATCGCCCATCCGTGTTAGGATCGTAATGCTTTAAGATTGCAGGACAGAGTAGAGTACCTGTCTGCAGGCGCCTTAAAGTTCGCTCCTCCGTCTTACTCAGCCCCTTTGCAGGGGCCGGTAAAAGGCGGTGGATGTCGCTATAATGCGTTATAATTTCCCTGAATCGCAGCAGCGGCTGGTTAGTCTCCGAGCCAGAAGAGCTGGGATGAGGAGCCCGGTGAGTAAGCGCTCGGGCAGCGGCGTCAGCGGCCTCATTACCTCGTAAGCCCTGGTGGCCAGGAGCCCAAATGATTCTTTTGGGTGTTGGATCAGTGGCAGTCCGTCTTAGAATAGAAGCAGCTAAGGGGGAGATCTCCCCTGCCAAGTAATGATCACATGCTCTTCGCGAGTCCGTAATGATGATTCTCGAATTGGCGTGGGCGGCAGCAAGCGCTATCGCTACTTCCTCGGCTCGCATTGAATTCGGGGCTCGAAAAGAGAGTCCATCAACGTGCATTTCCTGGTGAACGACAGCGGCCGTGTAAAATCCCGTGGGCGATGGGCCTGCTACGTCTACTTAATATACACCGGGTCGGGAGCCGTATTGTCTCTCAAGAGCCCGAGCCCGCGCTTGTCGCCTGTTTACGTGCATGTCGGTGTCCATGTTACGGGGGAGCGGGGAGACCCAGAGCATATGGCGCCACAGTACTGGGACGCTCCGCTTCCTCTGGAGTGCAGCCGTGTTGGATGTGTAAGCGGTTTAGCAGGCGGCTCCCAGGGGCCGTCTGCATGAGCCGCGTGTATTGGTTCACGAGGTGGGCCTCCCGCAGATCCTGGTAGGAGTTCAGCACCCCAATGCCTTGAGTTTGGCATTAGAGGTAGCCACCGGGAGATCCAGGGCTCGCTTAGTTGCCTTGCGGATGATGGCGTCTATTCGCGCCTCGCCTTGCTTAGTAGTGCGGAGATATGTCACGGCGTAGAGGATCCGGCTAGTCACGAAAGTATAGACGAGCCGAAGCGCGTCCCTGCCCCGCAGACCGCCCCGCTTGTTGGAAACGAGGCGGATCACGCGCCCTACCTGTTCGCCTACTCTCTTGAGTTTCAGAATGGTGGAGTCCGGTCTGAGTCTGTGGTGAATGAAAAGGCCCAGAATACGGAGCTTCTCCACCTCTCTAATAGGACCTCCTGACAGAGAGATGGGAATTGCTGTCCTATCCTCTTGGTTCGCTCTGACATGCAAAAGCTCTGATTTCGCTGGAGCACATTGGAGCCCACAGTCAATAGCATACGCATCGACTATGGAAGCGGCCTGCTGAAGGCGGGCCTCCATGTCCCCAAGGCTCCCCTCAGTGGTCCAAATTGTAATGTCATCTGCAGATAACGCGTGTTGAATGCCTTCCACCCGGGCCAGTTGGCTTGGGAGGCGCATCATAGCTATGTTGAACAGGAGCGGTGATAACACCGCTCCCTGAGGGGTATCCCATCATGTAAGGGCCGTATTCCTCGCCCTCAATCCGAAGAAAGGCCTGGCGATTAGTCAAGAAATCTCTTACATACGCGTAGGTCCTAGCCCCACAATCGGTAGAACTCAAGTTGGCCAGGATGCTTCCGTGTTTAACATGTCGAAAGCCCCTTTCAGATCAAGGGCGAGGATGGCTTTGTCATATTGTTGCATAGTTGTGGGTCGTATTACATCCCTGTGTAGCTGGAGAAGGACATCCTGTGCAGACATGTGGGGCCGAAACCCGAACATGGTGACCGCAAAGAAGCCCTTACTCTCCAGGTATGGAGAGAGGCGATCCCGAACCATCGTCTCCATAAGCTTGCCCGCACATGAGGTCAGTGATATGGGCCTCAGGTTGTCCGTATTCACGGCCTTACCTGTTTTAGGGATAAACGTCACAAGTGACGTTTTCCACTCGGGAGGGAGTGGACGCCCGTCCCAGATCTGATTGATGTATTCTAATAAATGGAGGTAGGCTGAGTCCGGTAGGTTCGCCAACAGGTTCACTGTTATGTGATCCCGTCCCGGAGCCGTACCCCGGCGCATTTTTGCTAAGGCCGCCTTAAGGTCGTGCAACTCAAAAGGGGCATCAAGTGTTTCATTAGGCCTGCCAGAGTACATGTACTCAGGCCCAGGCGGGTCCTCCGTACGACAAAGATATCTGTCCCACAGAGTGTCCGCAAGTTGCGCCGTCGTACCTTGATACCCTTGCAGAGCCCGCCGGAGCTGCTTTTGCGTCTCCCCTCTCGTTTGGGAGGGGTCGATTAGACTGCGAAAGAGACGCCACGTCCCCTTCGAGCTCATCTGATGAGCTGCGGCGTCGCAGCGTGTTATCCAATTTGAATCTGAGAGTTCGGCAGCATACGCTTCAGCTTGCTCTGTGAGTTTTGCTATGCGGTCGCGTAATTTGCGATTAGTTTTCTGCTTTTTCCACCGTTTAGTTAAGATCCGGCGCGCCTCCCACAAATGCAGGAGGTGGGTGTCCACTGCGGGGATCCCTTCGGTGGTTTGTAGTGTTGTGACGTGTTGTTTCTGAATGTTGTATATGTGGTTAGCCCACTCCACGTAGCCGCCGGAAAATAGTACGGGAGGGATAGTGTGATTTCGGAATTTGTGCCAATCGGTCAGCTTGGCCTGACCCCATTTTTTGCGCGCTGCCTTCGCCATTAGTGTAGTCCGGAGAAGGAGGTGATCGCTGCCTAGAGAATCTCCCAAGTTCTCCCAAGCAGCCGCTCTAGCATTTTTAACGAGAGAAAGGTCTGGACACGTGTCGCAGGTTACCGAATTCCCCACTCGGGTGGGATACGCCGGGTCCGTGAGCAACGTGAGGCTGAGGGTGGAGGTGAGCTCCGCCAGCTTACGTCCTCTTGCCTGTTCGAAGTGGTAGCCCCAATGAGGGCTGGGAGCACTGAAGTCTCCAACGATCACTAGAGGCTCTTTGGCTGCCATTTTTATCTCGCGAAGGAAGATTTCATTAAAAGTTACGCGCGGCTTATGCGGAGGGCAGTATATGTTGAGGATATGTATTGACGGGTCGCGGCGTCTGAGAGGCAGTACCCGGACCATTGTATATTCTTGCTCGGTACTCAAGTCTAAGTCGACCTGAACCCCGGTGTAAGCCTTATTCACCAGGATGCACGTAGAGGGGCCCCCCTGAAAGGTGCTGTAGCCTGATAATTTAGCGTCTATGTCGGGCTCCTGCAGGGCAACGAGTGCCGGCATGTCACCTAGTGACTGCAGGTAGAGCTGGAGGTGTGACCGTTTTTTCCAAGCTCTGAAACCCCTGCAGTCCCATTGGATGATTTGGAATTTTTCAAGGTTTTTATCATTCCTATTAGATGTGCTAGCCATCTTGTTCTATTTATTTACGGGCGAGCGGACTAGCTCTGGCCGGGAGCCAGCGCAACGCCAGCGAGGGGCCGCACCGACCCAACAGCTGCCGAGCCTGAACCGTGTTCCTTCGCTGCCTGGCGGGAGGCTGTCTTACGTTTGACGTGAGGGGAATCGCAGCTAGTGGCGTTCTTAATTTGGATGCTGACCCAGGGCTGCACGGCTTTAAGGACCGAGTCAGTGACCTGGGCCATAAGGTCGGGAAGTGCTTCCGTGAAAGCTGCCTTGAACATGTCCTGGAAGGACTCGCGGACTGCTGACATGATTTGATTCGGGAGGGCCGCCACTTGCTCCTCCAGTCGCTCGGTTTGGGGCTGCAGTGCCTCTAGGCCGGTGACGCGACCAGCTGATCCAACTACCGCGTCCCGTGCCGTACCTACGCACCACCAAACAACAAGACGAGCGCATTGACGCTATCATCAGGAAGGCAACAAAGCAAGCACTGGACCTGCCGGTGGCTACCTCCAACGCCAAACTGAAGGCGTTGGGAGTGGTAAACTGCTATCAGGAGTTGCGGGAGGCCCACCTGGTGAACCAATATAGGCGGCTATCGCAGACGGTGCCTGGGCGCCGGCTGCTAAACCGCTTACACATCCAACACACATGCATACCATAGGGGACGGAGAACATCCCGGTGCTGTGGCGCCTCATGCTCTTGGTCGCTCCGCTCCCGCGTAACATGGACATGGCTTCACATGAAGGCAGACGACAAGCGCGGGTTCGCATGCTTGAGAAGCAATATGGCTATAAAGAGGGCGTCTATTACGTGGACGTCACAGGGCCGTCGCCCGCGGGATTCTTCATGGCTGCCGTAGTCCACCGAGGAATGAATGTCGATGGGCTATCTTTTCGGGCCCCAAATTCAACACGAGCGGAGCAAGTCGCAATAGCTCTCGCTGCCGCCGATCCAAAATCGAAAACGGTTATCACAGACTCTCGCCGGGCCTGTGAACATTATCTTGCAGGCGAAATATCACCTCTTGCCTCGCAAATTCTAAGACGCGCTCTCGCCGATCCAACTCGCACAAAAGTGATCTGGGCTCCTGGCCACCAGGGTCTACGAGGCAATGAGGCCGCTGATGCGGCCGCCCGAGCGCTCACACACCGGGCTCCTCATCCTAGCTCTCATGGCTCAGAAGCTCATAAACCGCTTCTGCGGTTCCGCGAAATCCTAATGTATTATTGCGACAGCTACCGTCTCTACCCGGCACCTGCCAAGGGGCTGAGTAAGGCGGCGGAGCGAACTCTGCGGCGCCTGCAGACAGGAGCCCTTCTCTGTCCTGCAATAGCAAAACACTTCGATCCGAACACAGATGGGCGCTGCCCGCACTGTGGAGAGATCTGTGATATCTTTCACATGGTGTGGGCATGTACTCAGAATCCTCACCTTCCCCCCCTCCCCCACCTCCACCCGAGAGGCATGGGAGACTGCCCTCCTCAACTGCTCCACACTGGAGTCCCAAAGGGCTCTGGTCAAGCGGGCGCGAGACGGGGCCTCGTCGTGCGGTGTCCCGGACTAAGGATACCGACCATGCAGCAGGTTTTTTTTTTACCCTCAAGCTCTCTTTGATTAAAGTTTTTCACCACCACCACCACCACCGCTCTGCCGCGAGACGCTAGTGAGGCAAGATGTTACGGATGATCCGTCATCCTCGTCATCTGGCTCAGCTTCTTGCATTGGTTCGGATGACCCGGCCTGTTTGGCCTCTAATTCCGTAATTTTGCGCGCTAGAATTTGGTTCTGGCGCCTGAGCGCCTCTATCGGCTTCTGTAGGGCGGTTTCGGCAGGGGAGGGACGGGTAGGGGAAGGACGGGTAGGGGGCCCAGAGACTGCCCTACTCCAACTGCTCACCTGTGGTTGGACGGGTGCCAAGGGCGGGAAGTCCCTGGCGTTGAGGACCGGGAGCACCGCCTGGGTCGCGGACTTGGCAGGTTTCGATGTGCCGGGTTTGGCCTTGATTTCCTGATCGGCTGGCGCTTTCTTGGCCTTGGGCGGAGGAGCCTGCTTGGGCCCCGTCTTTGTCTTCGCTTTCGATCCGGATGGGGAGCTCGGTTTGATGGCTTTCCGGAACCGCCCGGCACAGCCAGGAGCTCCGGTAGGGTGGCCGCCTCCGCAGATGAGGCAGCTCGGAACACAGTCATGTTCCGCCAGGCCGTCAGGACTGACATCGGGAACCTGGACTCCGCAGAGTTTGCAGCGTCCCGGCTGCGGTCGCGGGCACGCATCGGCCAGATGGCCCACTGTGCCACAGCGGTGGCATTCTGGCACTGTTTTCTTGTACAGGCGAACAGGGAGCCGTTCGTAGCTGTACAACACCGTCCGTGGAACCTTGGTCCCCGCGAAGGTGATCACCGCAACCGGGGTTCCCCCTAGCTTGCGCACAGACACCACATTTTGTTCCGCACTGAGTTTTCTTTTAACGCTTTCAGACGTTTCGTCTGGCGAAACAGTCACGACGCCTCGACAGAACGCACCGGAGAGTTTAGGGTGTCCCCGGAACGGTAGCTCGCGTTCCCCTGCCGGCAGCACAATATCCCGGAGTATCTTGTCACGTTGTAGTGACGGCAGTCCAGTGGTCAGGAAGACACCAGCCAGTCTTGGAAACGAAGCTCTTTATTTGGGCTGACTTGCGCCCGCAAAATAACTGAATCACTCGGCGGCGGCGTAAGCAACAAACGTGCTCGTCGGTCGTCGAACTATGAATGTCCGCCGCTCGCGGCATCGCTCAATTTAAAGGCGGCAAGGAAACTTCCAGATAACAGGACAAGATCATCTACAGTAATCTAGAAAAACCTAGATGCAGCCCTTCATGGCTGCGATCAATCGAGATTAGTCTGGTCGCTTCTCGCGCCACGAACAAAAGTGATAACAACCCTTTCCTGCAGCCTTGAGCGTGAACGAACAAACACTACAATGATACGTGGCATTACCCCCTTCCAAAGAAGCATCGTCTCGATGCTTTAAAATGAAAATAAACACGGAGAATGAAACTTAGAGTCCTTCAGCGTTCATAATATGGCTTCAGGCGTACGACATGTACGACTTCCGGGCGAGGGCGGCGTCGCTGAGATGCTGTCGTGCCGGCGGGGATGACTTCATAGTCGAGGTCACCGATGCGACGGAGAACCCTGTACGGGCCAAAGTAGCGTCGCAGCAACTTTTCGCTCAATCCGCGGCGGCGAACTGGCGTCCATATCCAAACCCGATCACCTGGCTTGTAATGCGTGTCTCGTCGGCGCAGATTGTAGCGTCGGGCGTCGGTGTGCTGCTGGTCTTGAATGCGAAGCCGTGCAAGTCTTCGGGCTTCCTCGGCGCGATGAAGGTAGGCGGCGACGTCGAGGTTGTCTTCGTCGGAAACGTGCGGGAGCATTGCGTCGAGTGTTGTTGTGGGCTTCCTGCCGTATACCAGCTGGAATGGAGTAAACCTGGTTGTCTCCTGGGTGGCAGTATTATAGGCGAAGATCACGTAGGGCAGAATAGAGTCCCACGTCTTGTGTTCGGCGTCGATGAACATGGAGAGCATGTCTGCGATGGTCTTGTTCAGACGCTCTGTGAGTCCGTTGGTTTGCGGATGATAGGCAGTTGTCCTCCGATGACTTGTCTGGCTGTACTTTAAAATGGCTTGCGTCAGTTCCGCTGTAAATGCTGTTCCTCTGTCTGTGATTAGTACTTCGGGTGCGCCGTGTCGGAGGAGAATTTGTTCGACAAAAAATTTTGCAACTTCTGTTGCGGTACCATTAGGCAACGCTTTTGCTTCGGCGTAGCGGGTCATGTAGTCGGTGGCCACGATGATCCACTTGTTACCTGATGATGAAGTAGGATAGGGACCGAGTAGGTCCATCCCGATTTGCTGAAAGGGTTTAGTTGGCGGTGGTATGGGGTTCAGGAGTCCGGCTGGTCTATTCGGAGGAGTTTTGCGTCGTTGACACTCACGGCACGTTTTCACGTAATGCGAAACGTCGGTAGCTAGCCGCGGCCAATAGTACTTCTCCTGGATGCGGTGCAACGTGCGAGCAATCCCGAGATGCCCTGCAGTCGGCTCATCATGACATGCCTGCATAATTTCTTGCCTGAGATTTTTGGGCACGACAAGAAGATGCACTGTCCTGTTGGGCGCGAAGTTCTTCTTCAGAAGGACATTATTGTGAAGGACGAAGGACGACAGTTGGCGCTTGAACCCTCGGGGAGGCGATGCGGTCTTGCCTTGCAGATAATCAACCAGGCTTTGCAACTCAGGATCCGAGCGCTGCTGCTGCGCGAAATTGCTCGCGCTTACCGGTCCTAAGAAAGCGTCGTCGTCTTCCTCTTCCGGTGCTGCGTCGACGGGGGCTCGCGACAAGCAGTCTGCGTCGGAATGCTTGCGGCCAGATTTGTAGACTACAGTTATGTCGAATTCTTGAAGGCGCAGGCTCCAACGAGCAAGGCGGCCGGAGGGATCTTTCAAATTGGCCAGCCAGCACAGAGCATGGTGATCGCTCACAACCTTGAATGGTCGTCCGTACAGGTAGGGGCGAAATTTCGACGTGGTCCAAATAATGGCGAGACATTCTTTCTCGGTGGTCGAGTAGTTGGCCTCGGCTTTCGACAGTGAACGGCTAGCGTACGCGATAACCTTCTCTTGTCTGCCATTTTTATGAACGAGGACCGCTCCTAAGCCCACACTGCTTGCATCGGTATGAACTTCGGTTTCGGCGTTTTCATCAAAGTGCCCGAGCACAGGAGGGGACTGTAAGCGGCGCTTCAGTTCGTTGAAAGCTTCCTCTTGCGGCCTTTCCCATTTAAAAGGCACGTCAGCCTTGGTAAGTTGGGTCAAAGGTTCAGCGATGCGCGAAAAGTTCTTGACGAATCGCCGGTAATAAGCGCATAATCCAAGGAATCTGCGTATAGCCTTCTTGTCATTAGGCTGTGGAAACTCTGCGATCGCAGCCGTCTTCTTGGGGTCTGGGCGAACTCCATCCTTGCTTACGACGTGACCAAGGAACAGCAGCTCCTCGTAAGCGAAGTGGCACTTCTCTCGTTTCAGTGTCAGGCCTGAAGACTTGATCGTTTCCAGCACTATCCGAAGTCTTCTGAGGTGGTCTTCAAAGCTTGAGGAGAAGACAACAACGTCATCTAAGTAGACTAGGCAAATCTGCCATTTCAAGCCTGCGAGCACCGTATCCATTACTCGCTGGAACGTCGCTGGGGCAGAGCAGAGGCCGAATGGCATCACCTTGAACTCGAAGAGTCCGTCTGGCGTGATGAACGCAGTCTTCTCGCGATCTCTTTCGTCGACTTCAATTTGCCAGTAGCCGCTCTTCAGGTCCATCGATGAGAAATACTTAGCGTTGCACAGCCGGTCCAGTGTATCGTCGATACGGGGGAGGGGGTAGACATCCTTCTTCGTAATGTTGTTCAGGCGGCGGTAATCGACGCAAAAGCGAAGGGTGCCGTCTTTCTTTTTCACTAGGACGACCGGTGCTGCCCAGGGGCTCCTCGATGGCTGGATGACGTCGTCACGAAGCATTTCCTCAACTTGCTTGCGGATAGCTTGGCGTTCTAACGGCGATACGCGGTAGGGGCTCTGTCGCAGTGGTCGTGCGTGTTCGTCTGTGACAATTCGGTGCTTGGCAAGCCTCGTTCGTCGCACATTCGATGCTGATGAGAAGCAATCGCTGTACTCTTGAAGAAGACTGCGTATTTGGTCTTGTCTGCTCCGTGGTAATGCTGGGTTGATATCAAACGTTGGTTGATGGCGTTGGTCAGATGGTTCTACAGGTTGGTCGGGTAGGGCAAATATGTCTCTGATGTCTGCCAGCTCGTCGAGGAAAGCGATCGTCGTACCTTTGTTTAGATGCCGGTATTCTTCGGTGAAGTTGGTTAGCAAGACCTGGGCTTGGCCATTTCGGATTTGGGCGACTCCCCTTGCGACGGCCAGTCCTCGATCCAGGAGTAGCTGGGTGTTCCCCTCGATGACGCCTTCGGCAGTTTCGATGTCTCCAGTGCCTATGCAGGCGACGACACTTGATCGGGGCGGCACGCTCAATGCTTCGTCGAGGACATTCAAGGCAACGGGATGAGTCGCTGTCGTCGCTGCAGATATGGCTTTGTCCGTGGAAAGCTTGATCGACTTAGATCGAAGGTCGATGATCGCTCGATGTTCATTCAGGAAGTCCATTCCCAAAATCACGTCTCGCGAGCATTGCTGTAGGATCAGGAAGGTTGTCGCATAGGTTCTCCCGTTTACACTAACTCTCGCGGTTGCCACCTGCCACAGGTTGCCACCTGCGGTGCGGATCAGCGGGCCATCCCAAGTTGTTGTTACCTTCCTGAGTCGGACAGCGAGTGGGCCACTCATGACAGAGTAGTCAGCTCCAGTGTCGACCAAGGCAGTAACCGCGTGACCGTCGACCGTAACTTCAAGGTCACTTGTTCGCGTTCTCGTATTGTACGTTGTCTTCGGTGTCCGATCTCGGCTTCGTCGAGTAGTAAGGCTGCGGTGGGCGTACTCCGACGTTACTTCACTGGGCAGCGGTAAAAGTTTCAAGTCTGGCCGCGTTGTCGTCGTCGTCGTTGTCGGTGCTGTCGTCGTTGTTGTCGGCGTTGTTGTCGTCGGTGTTGTCGTCGTAGTTGTCGTCGTAGTTGTCGTCGTAGTTGTCGTCGTAGTTGTCGTCGTAGTTGTCGTCGTAGTTGTCGTCGTAGTTGAGGCATGGACTTGGGTTTTCGTCGATGGAGGATCTTTGTGCTTGCGCTCGGAAGCAACCTCACCTCCAGAGGCTGCTTTATTCAGTTTAACCTTCGGGGGCTGGGGGAGCGTCCACGCACTGCGTAGGCTCGGCTAGGAGAAACAAAGCGCGGGGACGATGGCGACGGGGAACGTGATAGGCGGCTCGGCGATGAGTATTCTTCCCGACGTAAAAACTTCTCGATTTCGGCTGGTCGCTGGCCGGGTCGGGGTCGTGGAGCGTCGTAAGAGAACCCTCGGATGCCCAGTCTTCTGTATGGGCAGTGCCGGAGGACGTGACTGGCTTCGCCACAGTGGAAGCATAGTGGGCGGCGCTGGTCGGGAGTTCTCCACTCGTCGCATTTCCTCGGCTGCGCGCGTCGCTCGTAGGACGGGCGGGTTGGGGCGAGTGGGCGGCGGTCCAACGCAGCTGGCTGAGGGCGATAGGGGCTTGGGTCCCGTCGTCGAGGTGCAGGACGGCGCACAGCTGCGGCGTAAGTCATGGCTGGGGGCTGCAGAGGCTGCGTGGGTGTCGGCGTCACACCCAAGGCCTGTTGAACCTCGTCCCGGATGACGTCAGTGAGCGATGAAAGTTGCGGCTGCGTTCCCGTTGGCAGCAACCGTCGGAGCTCCTCTCGCACAACTTCACGTATAACCTCCCGCAGGTTATCATTGTTAGCGGTGTCCATGCAGCTTGCTGACAAAAAGCGCTACTGGCGGTCATACTGGCGGGCTCGGGCGTCGAGAGTTTTCTCCATTGTGGATGCCTCTTCTACGAATTCAGCGACGGTTTTCGGTGGGTTGCGAACGAGGCCGGCAAATAGTTGCTCTTTAACTCCTCGCATAAGCAACTTCACCTTCTCTTCTTCCTTCATGTTCATGTCGGCACGCCGGAAGAGACGCTTCATCTCCTCAGTATACACTGCAACGGTCTCGTTTGGGTGTTGTATGCGAGACTGTAGCAGCTGCTGGGCTCTCTCCTTTCGCACGACGTTTGTGAAGGTCTTCAGAAGCTGTTCCTTGATGGTTTCCCAGTTGGCAAGGCTGGCTTCCTCATTCTCGAACCAGACTCTTGCTGGTCCCTCCAGGGCGAAGAAGACGTACCTAAATTTCATGGCGTCGTCCCAGTTGTTGAAGACAGCCACACGGTCGAACTGCTCCAGCCATTCCTCGGGGTCGGCGCCAGGCGAAGCGTTGAAGGTTGGTGGCACCCGGCGCTGCTGCAGAATGATTGGAGTGGTCGTCTGGGGCAAGGTCATGATGGACGTTGGTACTTGCTTTCGCTTCCGGGTAGGGTCCGGCAGGGTCCCGAACTCAGGTGCGTCCCCTTGCAGGCGTCGGCTTGCGCGGTGGACTGGACTCAGGTCCTGCGGTAGATGACTCAAAGGGCTGGCGTCTCGACTTGTAAGGGGTGTCCGGAACATGGGAGGCTACCCCGCACCTCCACCAGATGTCACGTTGTAGTGACGGCAGTCCAGTGGTCAGGAAGACACCAGCCAGTCTTGGAAACGAAGCTGTTTATTTGGGCTGACTTGCGCCCGCAAAATAACTGAATCACTCGGCGGCGGCGTAAGCAACAAACGTGCTCGTCGGTCGTCGAACTACGAATGTCCGCGGCTCGCGGCATCGCTCAATTTAAAGGCGGCAAGGAAACTTCCAGATAACAGGACAAGATCATCTACAGTAATCTAGAAAAACCTAGATGCAGCCCTTCATGGCTGCGATCAATCGAGATTAGTCTGGTCGCTTCTCGCGCCACGAACAAAAGTGATAACAACCCTTTCCTGCAGTCTTGAGCGTGAACGAACAAACACTACAATGATACGTGGCAATCTTCTCCGCGGCGTCGACTGATTTCAGTGCACATACAAGGACGTTTTGGTCCCAAACGGGCCACACCGCATGTCCAGCATTTGCGTCGTCCCCGAGGATGCTGCGGACTGCAGCGCCGGCTTGTCCAGGACCAAGTGTTGCCTTGAGGTCGACCGTGTTTCTTGGTTTCAGCACCACAACGATGTCATCTTTTTCAATGCGCGGCGTGTTCTGCGGCCGCCACCGGAGTTGCTTGGAGCTCTTCGAGGCTGCGTTCAGCGCACTCCCGCCCTGCGTATGCGCAGAGCTAGCCGGCGCCTGTTGCTGGGTGGCACCGGCACCAGCGTCCCTCGATGCCGCTGCCGCGTTCTTCTTTCCGCGCCAGACGCGGACCATATCTTGTAGGTAGTCGTCCTCGGTTGGTAGAGGATCCTCGCCTTGAGTCGTATCCTCGGATTGATGGGTATCCATTGTTACGATCTGCAAGGACTGCGGGTTGTATCCGGTGACTTGATTTGGAGCCGCCAGAACCGAGGGATCCCTGACCGGGGCCATCGCAGGCCCCGGCGCCGTTAGGCTTAGCACCATCGCGGCGTGACCAAAGCTTCAAATGACCGAAGAGTGGTCAAAAATTGGCCCCACCTTAACAAACGTGGTGTAGACGGGTGCCGCTGAGGTTCCTGGAGACGATAATACTAGCCTTGCAGGGGAAAAAGTTGGTGTATCGCAATTGATTGCGATTTGTCACGGAGCCGACGCGGTATGCGACCGCCCCCGTGGGACGCCGCGTTTGAGCTTCGTGCTCTGGGCGCTCAAGACGACAAAAACAGGGCACAAGCCCTTATCGGATACCTTTGGGCGAGGGAAAGCTATTATAATCCACAGTTACCATTACGTGCGATAAAGCTTCACGCGGAGCCACAACGAAGTGGAGATTTTCGCAACGGGAAACCCCTGACCGCGAGAGGCGCCTGTTAAAAACTGCTTTTGGAACTTGTTAATGCGTTCTCGTTTGCTTGTCCTCTCCTGAAGAGCCGGTATCAACAGAACTATTCGTTTCAGTTAAAGACTCCCAAGGGAGAGATCACGAGGATGTATAGAATAGCTAAAGAAGGCTTCTCTTCGCTGTAATATTTACAGTCTTGGTTCAAATCTCTTCGGTCTCCTCTATACTAGTTTCGCATCGAGCGCAATTTTATCAATTACGGAGACCACTCGCCAAAATCGGAAGAGTGCAGAGGATAAAGTAAAGAAAAAAATAGTTAAAGTGGCTGAAAAGTTCTACGCCAATCTATACACTAGCCAGTGTGGTCAGGGCAATAATGAGAGAGGCAGTAGCGCACAGCAATGGGGACTTCCGGCAGTAACGAAAGAGGAAGTAAAGCAAGCATTGGGAGCATTGCAAAGGGAGAAAACAGCTAGTGAGGATCATTTAACGGCAGGTCTGCTGAAGGACGGTGGAGAGATTGTGTTCGAAAAACGAGCCACTCTGCATAAACAATGACTTATGACCTTGAGCCTACAGGAAGCTGGGAAAGACGGTAAAGTCATCTTAACCCTCAAAAAAGGGATGACAACGACTTGAAAACTTGTCCACCAGTAAGCCCCGTTGCCTACAAGCTTTTTACCCGAGTAACCTTAACCTTCAAACAACCAGGTGATCAGCCAGCTTTTCATAAATAAGCTACTCGACAATAGACCATACTCATACTGTCAATCAGGTGATAGAGCAGTTTAATGAATACAACCAACTCCTGCAAAGCCTCCTTAAAGTGCGAGAAAGGATTTGACTGAGCGGAAATCTCTCCAGTCATGCAAGCATTGCGGAAACAGGGTATAGATGACCCTTTATGCAAAAATATTTGATGATGTCTGTAATGGCTAGGCAGCTACATTATTCCTCCATGAGGACAGCAATAAAATTCCAAGAACAAAGGGTGTCACGCCGGGAAACATGATCTCGCCAATGCTGTTCAACGCCTGTTTACAGGTTTTCAGGGGGCGTGGATTAGGAACAGTTCCGGATAAGAGTTGATGGAGAGTATCCTAGTAATCTGCAATTCTCTGATTACATTGTCTTGCTAAGCCACTCAGGCGATGAACTGCAAATCATGATCAGTTAGCTAGTCAGGCAGAGCAGAATGAGTGGTTTAAAAATTAATATGCAGGAAACTAAAGTAATGCTCAACTCTCTCGGAAGGGAACAGCAGTTTGCAATTGGTAGCGAGATGAGGGAAGCGAGATGAGGGAAGCGAGATGATGGAAGTGATGTAAATTTGTGGTAGGCAGCGAAAGTGAAAGTGAGATACCTAGAATAAAAATTGGGTGTAGCGTATCGGGCAGGTTTCATCAGATCATGAATGGCAATCTACCAATATCCCGCAGGAGAAAAGCGTATAACAGCTTTATCTTACCGGTAGTGAACTAGCGGGCCGAAACTTGCTGGTTAACGAAAAGAGTTCAGCTTAAGTTAAAGACAACGCAGCGAGCTATGGAAAGAAACATTAGGTGTGTAAAGTTAGGAGACAGAAAGCGGGCAGAGGGGTTGAGGGAACATACGCGGATTAATGATATCCTAGTCGAAATGAAGAGGTAGAAATGGGCTGTAGTTTAGAAATGGGCTTGAATAGGGCATCTAAAGGGAAGGCATGATAAGCGATGGTCTTTAATGGTAATGAATTGGACACCAAGAGATGTCAAGTGTAGCAGGGGGCTACAGAAAGTGAAGTGGATGGGCGAAATTAAGAAGTTTGCGGGGATAAGGTAGCTGCATTTGGCAGAGCACAGTGTTAATTGGAAACATGGAAGTGGCCTTGATCCTGCAGAGGGCGTACTAAGGCTGATAATGATTATTAACGCATACTCATAATGCGGAAGTTAACAAAACTTCGTGCTGGGCTAGTAATGGGGTACAGCTGCGCGCCACGGTTCAAAGAAGCAAAGGTTTTAGGCAGGAGTAAAAGCACAACATCAAGAGTCATTTTGGAGGCCTTTCATATTCATAAAAAGTCTAGCCAGTGTATCAGCGACCGTTCCATAAGTTTGTACTCAGCTGAGCGTATGTTTTTGGACAACGTCATAAAACGTCATGTAACTTCCTGGCCCGTGTTTTTTTCGTGTGTCGATTCTCGAAATGTTTTGGTCATATCCCATGCATATTTTTTCCTTTTGTCATTTTCATGTTCAGAGTTATCTTCCTTATCTGGTTCCCGAGCTTTCTTCAGTGACATAATGTGAGCTTAGATAAGTGTGAGCCATCTAAAACTGTTAAAATAGCCTGGAGCCGCCTGATTGTGCGCATGCGTGTGAAGACCATAAATGTGTTTCTTGCATATATCAATAAATCAGTTGTTAGTAGCGCTCCGTGTGTGTCGTTTCCTTTCTTTGTGTTCGTCTTTCGCGCTGAACCAAGTTTCAACTATATCCGGAAGTTAATTCCTGTAGGCGTAAACTAACCTAACCTAACCTGTAAGTGGAATGCAAGTACGGTGGACCCGTGACGTTAACGCATGCCTTGAAACTTTCACGGCTATGTCATCACATATCTGGCGACGAAGTGAAAAAAAAGAAGCTATTATTCTGTTGCAGTTCCTGTAGTGTTTTCAATGTCTGCTCAGGATGACTTAAGGCGAGTGTGCAACTGTTTGCGGGGCTATACAGTAATCTGTGACAATCAGCAAAGGTTAAAATTCAGTCAAGAGGGTATCACTTGTAACAAAGGAGATAGTGCACCAAACATGGCTTCGAAAAATTTTGCTTAGCATCCTAGATGAACCAATACTGAAAACAGCCTTAGGTTCCGCGGCAACCGTCTTGTAGTGGGGCAGGAGACTCAAAACCCCTGCCCGAATGAACTGTGGGCACGAAACCCTTAAGCACTTTTGCCCTTTTGTGGCAAATCAAACATGGAGTGAGTCGCGCCCAATCATACCACTAAGTTTACATTGTGCTGTTATTCAGAAGTGCTGGGCATCAAATAAATACAGCCCAAAGTATACAACTGCAAAACATTAAACCGAGGTGCAGCATTCATTTTCTTTAAATGTTGCGAACGGGTTGTGAAAAATTCAAATTGTGCGCGGTGACATTTGTAAAGAGTGCTGCAGTGTATAGAGCTGGCATATTAAGATTATGTGTTGTTTGCGCTTAGCTTTATAAAATAGTTTTATGGCAAAGAGCAACCGTAAGACACTCATACAAATATTTAATTCTATTTTGAAGTCAACAAAGCCAGGTTACCGCGTTGTTTGCGCTAAGCACAGCACTGTACAGCGCATAGAAAGTGAGAAAGTCACGCATGAACGTTTTTTATAGAAGACTAGCGCTTCTAGGACGAAAGCTTGTGCTTATTCACCGACATTTACTTCTTTTCTAGGCAACTATGTGTCTGCTGTGTTGTACTTGGACCGAAGAAAGGCACCACGGGGAGATAATGGCCAAGCACCCTGCCCCGGCTTGCATAAATCATTTAGAAAATAGCCTACAATCAAGCACTCGAACAACGCTGTTAATGTATTATGCATTAAATCATACTATTCACGAGATATTGACTACACTTGAAATTCGCAGGAACGTATATCCTCATTGATGCGAGCGAGCGATGGTTTTTTTTTTTACATGGTACCTGCATAGCGCTGCGTCATCATCCGTCGCATAACAATTCCTTAACATTTCGGAGGGCCTTCTTGACAACACCAATATGCCACTATAGATTTAATCCAGAAAGAGCCTCTTCGCTGGTATTGAAATTTATGTGAAGCGTTTTGTTGCCTTTTGAGTTCACACCTTGTTTTTCACAAGGGATACCACTGACATCTGAAGAAACCGCTTCAGAGCGCCATAAGCGTCCCAGCTCACTGTCACAAACCCGTGCTTAATATAGTTACACAGACGCGTGGTTTGAGGATACGATTCTAAAGCTTTTAGGATAACCTTTTTACCTGTGCACCTAAATTGCTGGTTAAGCCTCACGAACGAAACAGTGAATAATTATTTTGTCAACTTTCTCCGAAAGGGTCATCATGCTCTTCAGCTTTTTCAGTGTAATCGCAGCATTACCATTCACTTTTGTGACCGATCGCCAAGGAATCGGTTGTTTCTTTAAGCATGTTGTAAACCATACGGTATGGAGCGTGTCAGTGTGCGCATGCACTGTTCGCGTGAAATCAAAATGGGAGCAGTAAAGCTGAAACTGGTAAAGTCGAGCGCAAAATAGCAATTAAGGGAGAAAGTAAAGGCGCAGTCTGTTATCATTCTCTCCCCTCCCCACCCTAAGATAAAGTTCTGCCCTATATAGCTTCCCTCAACGAAAATCTACTCATTTAGTTGTTCCAGTTTCAGCCTTCCTGTTCACGCTTCATTTTATGCGCTATTAATCTTTGTAAGTTGTACGCAAGTAACGATAGCATATGTGACGGAATTTTGTCTGGTTGGGTTCGCATCCTAGAAGAGACTCTGGACTGCTCTTCTAGGAGATTCTGGATGTCTAATCAGGGACAGAAAACGGTATGAAAAATTTCTGCTCCAGTTCCTGTTCTTCATCATAGGACATATATTTAAATTAAAGTTTTCTAACAAGGGTGTAGCAATTTTTCTGAAACCTTTGCCGACTCTGCGTACGTGCCGCAGAAAGTGACCTGTGGCAGGTGCGGGATGAAGAATGTGCGTTGAAGGGTCTAAAATGAAGCGTTAATGAACAAACAAAACTCTAGATTGTGGCTCGTAAATAAAGAGTGTATGACTGGGACTAGTTCCGGTTTTCACCCACATGATTTAGGCACACTATCCTTTATGAGAAGAGCAAGAGAATATGACGTCTGCTGTGAGAGTCAACCTTCATTGCAGTCGAGGTGACCATCCAAAGGATTAAATACTCCCTAGTTCCCTTAACGTTGACAAACTAAGAGCATAGTAAACTAGATTTTAGCTCATGTAGCCGTACTTTATGGTCCAAGAGAACTCCCGGAGGAGATAACTAGAGCAAAAAGAAAGGTAATGACAACTAATGGTGCACCGTATCACGGCTAAATTTTCTGTCCTGCAGTTAAGGCATTCCTGCATGAAACTTGATTACGGTGCGCCCACACGGCGGACAGGGTCCTTGATGTCTTCCAGTGCCAGGTATCTTCTCACGTGGTGCCAGCAGTCCGCGTTAAGCTCATCCAGCTGGATGATACCGGCTTCGCGCGGAAGACATACCACTCTTTCCTTAACGACGCCAGTGATTCGCATGAAATCGTCCATGTTCTCGAAGGCGAGGAGGGCGCTTTGAACCATTGCCGCTGCCTCAGCATCGTTGACGGACAGTACCTCAGCCAACTGTTGGAGGAGGGCAGGGTGTCTTGCGACCGGCTCGAGGGCTGAGGCGCAGTGTCTGTATTGTAGTAACAATATTGTGATTAGAAACTGCTGAAAATATTAAGTGCTACCTCCTTACGGTTCAATAAAGGACGAAAGGTGGAAATTAATTCATTGTGTATTTGAAAGCTGTAAAATATTTTCAGAGGGACCAGGACACAGTTTCGGCATAGGCGAGAAATCACATTACCATTGCAATTATAAAAAGTCAAAACAAAATAAAAACATCTAAATGTCTGGGATGAATAGATACTCCGTATTTGTAGCTGTCAGGTAGGAACACATCTACGACAAAATGATAGCATAGACCGTTCTGCAGAGTGTTTCTGCCACGAAATTTTCAATACTGATGGTATGCGAGGTTATTTGCCAATTCTGAAGCGCAGATATTTTTTAGTTCAAAAAGTAATACAGTAAAGGGTCCACTAAATGTGATGAAACAGCGGTCCTAAACAAGCGTTAAGGAAACTTGTTGGGTGGTAGGAAAGAAAATTAAAAGTGCTATCCGAAACAGTAAAGCGTGGCAGAGTACAAAAATGATTGCATATCTAGACTCGTTCCTTACATTAACCCTAAGTGCTCGGTGTTAAGTGTTAAAGCATGAACAAATCAGCTCAGAGGCACATGGTAGAAGCTATCAGGTAACAGTGGCGTGACCTGAGAGAACATTTTTCATATAGGTGGAAGGTGCGCCGAATGCGTTTGAAACCTGAGTAGTACAGCAGCAGCATCGCTTAGACGTAGTCAACTTCGTTCAAGCCGAGTGCAGGTACAGGTTTGACCAAAAGTAGGCAAGTAAAGTGCTTTGCATTTAAGCCACATAGCGGAGTTCTTACGGCACTCCTAAGGACCTAATGGTCTCAGAGTGTGAACAGAAAGAGTCTCCTTACTTTGCATAATTTTTGAACTTAAGGCGGTTGCTACTGTTATATTACACGGTTAAGAAAGAAAATAAAACGTGCTGCAAGGTTAAGTTTGGCAAACACGACACTTTAAGGCCGAAGAGATGGGCAGGTATGTCCCAGTATTTGTGACATAGTTATCTAACCAGTGATTATTCGCCACACTATAGTAACTAAAACGCAAGAGTACTGGTGGAATAGGTTCAAAGGTTAATTCTTCTATGCCGCTCTTATACTGTAGGAAAAGGTGTGTCATAGCGCCTCCAGCGACCGGCGAATACGTACTTGTCACATCGCGATGTCTTCAGAAAGAGGGCAGCCCGGGTCACGAGGTCCGAGTTGCGCCGCACCGCGTCCAGCACAGCGAACCACTCTCTGGTCGGTTCCATCCCGGTGCGAAGGAGAATACTAGTCAGCGTGTAGTTCGCACCAATGCCCATCGATAGCCGACGAACAAACACGCTAGTTTCGGCGAGCATCTCAAAAGAGAACTCTCCGCTTCGGATGCGTTTGCTTTTCCTCACTTCATCCGCTAGTTTCTCCAGGTCTTCCTCATCCATGCTGAATATGTTACTCACGGAAACGAACAGTTCGGTGACGCTTGTGTTTTGAGAGAGTGCATCGAGGATGACTCCCCAGCCCATTTCTGCCCCGCCAGCTGGCGTCTCTCCAGATGTTATATAGAGCTTGAGCGCTCGAAGCGATGTGGTTGCTCGAACATAATTGGCGACGGCAGATGAAAGAGCCAAATTGCTTCTGGAGACAGCGACCGACACCGTTGTTATGTGGTTCAAAGACGGCAGGAACTGTAGAACGCCGCGTTCCAAGTCGTCTCGCGTTCCGCTTAAGAAGCAGATTTCGGAAACCGCCTTGCATTCGACGACGCTGATGTCGCCTTCGACGTAGTATTTTCCGAGGCAAACCTTCTCTTCCGCGCCGGTACCACTAAGAACGCTGCAGATATGTTGCAAAAGCTCAGCGTTCCACATAGATGTCAGGATGGTTAGTTTCTTCATTTTTTCTTTATATGCCAGCGCGTTGAAGAGCCGCGCCCATCGTGCCGGCTCCCAGATATGGACCGGTATGCTTAGTTCTTCCAAAGTTTCGTTCCGTATGATGGCTTCGAGAAAGCGGCCGCTTATATTGGGAGGTTGAAACTGACCCATTCCCGCTAGCGGTCCGAGATGCAGGCAGCGTAAAACGTCGTTCTCTTGTAGAACATCTGCCATGAGCTCCGTATTCTTGCGATCAATTCTGAAGAAGTCAAGGGTGAACGTAGAGACACTTCCGTTTGCGTAAAGGCCTTCCAGAATTGAAATTTGACAGCTCCTGGAGTCAGAAGGTGCAATGATCTTTAGGGTCTCTAGCGTGGTTGTGCTGTGGAGGTAATCGCTAAAGGCAGAGCGGTATGCTGCCCTTCGCGCATCATAACGGAAAGAAAGCTCTTTCAGGGTCGAATTTGCTTTAAGGGCGGCGAAAAATTTCAGTGCGGCTTGGTCGCTTTCGATCCATACTGATGATATATCCAGGGTTCTAAGAGACGTGGTCGTGTGAAGGAGTTGCGAGAGTGCTGCCAAGAGCCTTGAATGACAGTCTTCGAGGCAGTCGCATTCAAGCTGCTCTAGACGCCATAAAGTGGAGATCACCGCGGTAAGGCGTTGCGGGGTGTCGGAACGTGAAAAGCGTAGCTTGAGTTGCCTCAACGACGTGTTAAAATTAAGGGCAGTACAGGCGATTACAGCGTGCTTACCAAGGGTGTCTAAGTGAACGTGCGCCGAGGTAACACAGCGGTGCTCATGCAGCAGCCAGTACAAAAGGTTGGCAGCCTGGCGAGTTTGAAATTCATCAATCTCGTCCGGGCGTGGGTGTTTCCCAGCTATACGAGACAGGCATAGGTTTCCGCTTGTTCCTGGAAGATGACGCAGTTCTAGACGCCCGTGAATAAGGATCTCATTCCATGCCGACATGTTGCGGGCGAGGTGACAGGTTCGCTGTTCGGAAGCGGTGCAGGGGGCACGGTAGTCTAGAGCGATTCCGGAGAAGCCCCCGCTGATGCCCTCGATGCTGCCCAAGAGTATTACTTCTGGTTGGCTGTGCTCTTGCTCCGGCGGCCTCATGACCTTTTCGCGTCCTGAGGTGTCCGTATTTTGGATCTGCGCAATAGAGTAGCGGGATAACCAGGGTTGCCAGGCCTAACTGACACTGCGCGCAGGTAATAGCGCATGAGGGGCCTGCTTCCCAATTTCATTAGCATATCGGTTGTGGACAGTAAATATGACTTCAATATTAAAAGCGGTATTTGTAAACAGCAACTTTAAGATAAGCAGTCACCCTGAATGTTGCATGCAGAAAAAGAATTGTTCGAAACAGCTAGTGGCGAGGAGAATTCTTTTGAGGAAGATAGGGGTTGGTAATTCTTGTGACGGTACCATCGGAGATCGCATTATTTCGGCGGTCCTTGAAGTTCGGAGTCTCTTGGCGGGGTGAACACAGGCTGCGTAGGCCCCACCTCGGTGGCTCAGTGGTTACGGCCCTCTGCTGATGACCGAAAGACGCGGGTAGGATCCCGGCCGCGGCGGGCGAATTTCGATGATGGCGAAATTCTAGAGGCCCGTGTGATGTGCGATGTCAGTGCACGTTAAAGAAACCCAGTTGGTCAAAATTTCCGGAGCCCTTCACTACGGCGTCCCTCACAGCCTCAGTTGCTTCGGGACGTTAAACCCCAATAAACTAAACCAATAAACCAAACAGGCTGCGTAGCCGTCGGTACCAGATTTATCGCGTGGGAAGAGATAAAGTATCATTACGCTTTAAAGATATATATTTTAAGTCACCGTTTAAGAATATCTAATTTCCAGTAAAAGGCTGTTCTTTACCATGGAATGGAATATTCTGAGCAGTATGTGGTGGCAGTGGTTTTCGAACACCTACCAATATTGTTTTGACGCCACGGGTGGCCTTAAATCTTTCCATTTGTGTTCTCCGAGGACCTCCTGGCGTGTCAGAGTGAGGACTTGCATTCGTCACCACTTCGTGAAGACACGACGCAGCGTTTACAAATAGCAATGTATTCGTGAGCTACAGTGCAGCAGCCACTGAAATAGGTCCTGATGTAAGAAGGGCAGTAAGTATAGCGGCTCACACAGCTAACCACATAGTCATTACACGCTGCAAAAATCGGAATGCATGCGATTCTTCGTAAGGGTAGAGCGCTATGAGGCTTTTCATATGGGAAAACTGTTTCAGGGGCGTAGTGAATTGTAACATACTGCTAGTTGTGGCACTGCAGGTTATGTTGTAACCATGATAATGAAATGCCCGCTTCTGAGGGCGCTCGACACTTTCATTTCACTGGTTGTCATCAAAACCTGCTTTAGGAATGACCCAATATAAGATTACATCTGAAAGCTACATGAATGGAATATATTTCTAAACCTTAAATATTCTAGCACGGCTTCGAACTCCAAGATGCGTGCGGGTAGCATGCCAAACACTAAAACAATATTGCCGGCTCCTTCCGTCAGTGGCATCTGTGTGTCGATTTTTAATGCTTATAATAATCCACAGGCTGGCGAGGCAGTGCCCAAGACCACGCTGTTTGGTTTGGGAGAACAGCTGAAAGCTACGTGCAGATATAATTCATAATATGGTCAGTTATGCGGGCTGCTGTCGGCACAAAACCAAGTAAAAATGGAGCAGAGAGTTCTCTCCAGGCTTCATAAGGTTGAAGGTGATTATTAAATGAAGCTGCTCTCGAAACAGTTCACTCAAAATATAAATGTTTTCCGGCGTTTTTTTTTGCCGCCAGAAGTGCCCCCCCCCCCCCTCCCCCAGAAAAATAGCATTTAGCTCGGACGTTTCCTGGAAAGAATATGCTTGCTTGCATTTCCTAAGATCGAAACATAAAACACATGTGCTCCACACAGCAAAAAGCTGCGTCCAGGAGACCTGCGCACAGAGACTGAAATTCGCTGGTGTCTTAAGCGCAGCCCTTTGTAATGATATGGCGCAGGAATCACTAGGTCAAAAATGCAGCACAATGACACTTAGCTACAGAAAAACGTTTCAGTGAGGACGAGATACGTTACTGCGTCAGTTATCCCCATGATAAACTCGTTTGGTTTGGTTTATGGGGTTCAATGTCCCAAAGCGACTAAGCTCCCAAAGCGACTAAGGCTGTAGGGGTAGCTGGAGGGGAGGGCTCCGGGTAATTTCGACCACCTGAGGTTCTTTAACGTGAACTGAAATCGCGCAGTACACGGGCCTCTAGCATTTCGCACAAGATAAACCGACTACTCTCTATCCTGATAGGCAACCGATAACGAGCTCAGCGGGCTAGGTGACAAGCGGTTCGGAAATAGTTTTACTTACAAGATGGCGAAGAACGGGGCTGCAGTCGGTCGCTGTTTTCCTATGCTGATGGCAGCGTCCCAGCGGCGCCGTGGCAGTTGCCACTTCATCGTCTTTTTCCACTCTGGTAGCTATGCTGGCCACGTCTCTAAAGGAGGAGCGAAATATACCTAAGTGGCAATAATTGGCACTGAGGATTCGTGCTTTGAAAATGTGCCTGTTGTTTTCTGATACTTCTGAATGCAATATCACCACTACAGGGTGCAAAAGGACACCTCTGGATACAGTTTAAAAGTGATAAAAGTGTTTTTAACCTTCACGCCGGTCTCACCCTTCAATGTTCTTGTTCTCGGCCTGTTTTTATGCCTTTATCCTTCTCATGCTCTCTGTTGTCTACTATCCTCTGTTACCTTTCGATTCAGTATTTATGGGAAATATTAGCACTGTAGTATATGCAGCCAGAAGCACTAAAATCCAGAAGACAGAAAAGAAAAGGAAGCACAGGGAGCACACGGAAATAAAGAAAAACAAAGAAAATTGTCTTCCTCCATGCACCCTTTTGCGAGGTACAGGCTGTTGACTCGGCGAAGACTGGGAAGTGGGTCTTTATTAAAAGAATTTCACCCAAGAGAAAAGATGGCCCAGTCTCTTGGAAGGGACAGGCTGGCTCCCCGAGCAGCTGCTCTCTTCCGCTGCTGGACGACGACTCCCCTCGTTGACTCCCGTGCGTTCACTGGTGCTCCCTCGAACGCCGTGCCCACGTGACCAAGCTGGGCGTTCTCGGGAGGAAGCATCCCTGGGCGCTGACGGTCGCGTTCTCGAACGCCGTGTCCACACGTTCGCGTCCCGGGGCATTTACGTTCGCGTTTTCGAACGCCGAACATGAACCCCCCGTCCGTGACGAGGCCGGCACCCTGCGATGCCGAGTAAAGGTCGGAACGCTCGCGGCACAAACAGTTTCCGTATCTCTGGCCCACAGGCCAGCAGTATCTTGCAACGCAACACACTCCTCCCCCCGATGAAGTCCTTCGTCGAGGCTGCGTCCGCAGATGCAGGGTCGAGAGAAGGTGCTCCGGACGGCAACAGGGCAAATGCGCTCACTTTGCGCGCGCGCACACACACACGCACACACACACGTTCGCTGAAACCCCTGCCTGACGGTGCCCAAGCGACGAACTACTGCCAGAGGCCGTTTGCCTGAAAACTCTCCCTGCCTGTTTTTTCTGAACAAGTATTCAGCTCACGTCAACACATGGCAAAAACACAACAAAAGCAACGCAGAGGTCAAAGACGATACCTTAACGCCGTCTCATATTCTCGTAGCTTAGAATCCTCTACTCTGACCGTCCGCATTTCGGTTCTCACTTCCCCTTTTGTATTTTACGTAGAATTTGTAATCTTGCAAAATATAGTAAATTTACTTTTCAGTGCTGTCTGCTTTCCTACTACTGCAAAATCAATAACATAACAACTAAGTAGAAAGTTTTTGGTCCTTACAATTTACTCTCCAGGACCCAGCAGAAACTTTCACTGCGCTGTAGCCTGTCATCACGTTGTCAAGCAGTGCAACGAACTATTTCAAAGTGGTCACAAAAGAAAACGATAAGCACAAGTAACCTCTCCTTAGTGCTCAGGGATTAACATTTCAGCCGTGCCCTTCGGGATCGCGTCCGTCTGACGACTTCAGCTGCGGAAGCGCGACGAATGAAGTGACCCCTAGCGTTGGACATTCCTTGACCACTGTCTTCGTCTCCGTGCCCTGTCCAGACACTGTGAAAGCCTCGGTAGCGCGTGCAGTACCAAACCCTGCTATACAACAATGGTCTGCGAGCAAGCCGATTGCTTGTCCCCCCTTCACACTTTGGGCCGGCTGCGCTATTCCCTTTCTGACCCGTCTGCTGATACGGCAGACGCAAACGAGTTCCCCGTGCCTTTTCTTGTAGCCTGGCGCCACAAACTTGCTGTGGTGGCTTTCGACGTCGTCTTTTCCGGGGGATCATCCCACACTTTTTCAAAGAATCTCTCGGTTGAGTGTATGTGCAGTCAGGGTTCTTTAATGTTATTTTTATTCTCGTTTTTCGAGAAGCCAATGCCCTGTTTCTAGCAGGTCGACTCACTCTCATCCCGAGTGCACTTGCCTTCAGACAGCACAACTGTGCTACTTTTACATGTCGAGGCCTTTTAGTGGCCTTACTGCCATTTTCGCCTTTAGACGACAACTTCCTGGCATATTGGGTGGGTTTGTTGTCTGACCTATCCGCCCGCGTCGCACGCTCAGAACCTGCTTTCTGACACGCAATGCGGTTCTTTTCTTTAGGCTTTAAGACAACCCCATCTTTCCTTATATCAGTGACAGATAGCCCTTGAGCGGTTGTCTTCTCGCCTGGCCTTCACGCTGCACTGCGACGAAGGTGACTTCCTGAGCCACGTAGCGGAGCTCCGTTGATGCAGGATCCTCGAAGACGCTCTCTCGTCAGCAGTTGTCCACCAGCCTTGTCCTTATCCCGCCGCCAAAGATGCTGCAGCATGCAGCAAGTCCGGCGATCCCAGATCGTCGAGGTTTCTTTTGAGCGGCTTTCTTCACGCCTGGCCTTCATGCTGCGCTGCAACGCAGGTGACTCCCCGAGCCACGTAACGGAACTCCGTTGATCCCAGATCCTCGAAGACGCTCTCTCGTCAGCAGCTGTCCAACAGCCTTGTCCTTACCCCGCCGCGCCGCCAAAGAAGCTACACCATGCAGCAAGTCCGATGATCCCAGATCGTCGAGGTTTCCTTTGAGCGGCTTTCTTCAGGCCTGGCCTTCAGAAACAAAAAATATCAAAAACTCTCGATGCACCCCTCTTCTTGGCCGATCCCCCTGTGTGGGTATGCGCCATTTTAGGAAGTGAACAACAAATCCCCCGCGTTGGGTATGTGCCATTAATTCTTAGGATATCATCATCATCATCATCATCAATCTGCCGCCGTGGGTGTGTGCCATTAAGCCTGATGACATCATCATCATTCAAACTTTTCGCAGAAAGTTAAGGTCATCCGTACACTAGAAAAGCGTAGAATAGTAATAAAAAGGACAAAGTTTGGAGGAAAAGACGAGATGATGACATAGAGCCCGGTAGGAAATGTGCAACAGCTTGGCCCTATTGCATGAAAGATAAATTGTCATTTTATGTATCATATGTATATCATCTGTCAAACACGGTTCTGCTATCAACGCAGTTCTCGGAGTGTAAATTTGGTTTGTCTGATGCGTCGCGGGAGGTTATGCCTTGGTGGGCAGCCCAACAAGCTCCCACAGTGGTCGGACTTTCTACTGAAGCAGGCAGCCACTCAGGAGCTAAAATCGGCCAGCCCCACCAATACCGCAATGGACCGATGTTGCTTCTACAGGGGCAGCCCTAATTTGCGCTTACACGCATTTTCGCTGCAGGAGGTCGATGTGGGCAGGTTCGGGTGAGCCCCAACCCCAGGTCCTCCCTATGGCTCGAAGATAAAACACTACTTTTTAAATTTTTTTATATGCCA
Organism: Amblyomma mixtum; assembly: GCF_055824585.1. Taxonomy (NCBI): domain Eukaryota; kingdom Metazoa; phylum Arthropoda; class Arachnida; order Ixodida; family Ixodidae; genus Amblyomma; species Amblyomma mixtum. Next base: position 119,307,647 of record NC_143015.1, on the reverse strand, counting down.
GCGCGATTAATGCAGTCCAAAACACTAGGGCATGCTTGCAATGTCAACCCGATCGACTCCTAGTTGTTTACAAAAAAAAATATTTAAATACGTACACGTGGCAAGGTTACCGGCCACAATGACATACCATAAGCATCTTTGAATAACCAACAAAAATTGCTTGTGGTCGATGCAAAACGGGATAGCATACTTATTGACAGAAGAGTGAAACAGCAGTAATTTGACACAGAAAATAATCTTAGCGCCAGTTTGGCCCGAAAACCAGAAAAAGACGATCGTTGTTAACAGAAATGGATGTGCATGACCACTGGCGGAGAAACTCTTCCTCTCCGAAGAAAAAAAGTTCATGCGACAAAAATCGCCAGTGGTTTAGCTCGGCTATGCCAGTATATACGTAGGGAGACTGGTTGGTCTGGTTGTCTAGCTATGTTGTTGTTGCATTAAAGACGAAACATTGTTGTTTTAGAGAGACACTTTATTGCATTTCTTCTTCTTTTTCTGGTCGCTTTTTGATTGCTACGAAGACGGCTCTATGATCTCAGAAGTAGCATCCGGCCGTATCGATGGTTCCTAAGTTGACATGTTATCAGGCACAACGAGGCAAGCAGTGTGACGTCATACCAAACGGCGGCAGCGGCTACGCGGCGAGGCGCTCGGCAAGGGCGTCCGCAAAATTTTTTGCAGGGGGGGGCCCCATTGGTTGTTGGCGCCGGAGGGGGGGGGGGTATATTCGTAGCAAAAAGGCACTATTTGCGGAGTAAATTTATTTATTTATATATAAATAAAAAAATAAGTAAAATACGCACATGTAAGAAATATTACAAACAGCAAATTAAAGCGCGGCTAGGAGAGATACATTAAAGTTTATCAACGAAAAACAATTAAAATTATTAAAAAATACAAAAAGATACTATCATTTCGTGGAGAAGAGTGCTCAGTCTTGCTGCATACGGGTTCTCGACTCACCCGGATTGATGACCAGCACACAGCACAATATGTTCACAAACACGCAACTACAGTCACTCAGTCAGTCTTCCTTGAACAGCAACTGTAGGCGCCTCGGATTTTTCTGGGCGAATTGTGTAATTACACGGGTGATAAATTCATTTCTGTGCTTCACTACACGCTCTCGGTGCATACTCATCATACACATTGAATGGAAAAACGGTTGAACGCGTACGTTGAAAACAAAAGACAACTATATATACAACAAAAACTTCTTCACAAGATAAATGCACGCTCGCCCCTTCATACACCTCGCTCCATCTTGCTCGCGCATCCACACAGTCGAGCAACCGCACACACACTGCTCGCCGCTCGTCGTTTTCTCGTCCGCTGTCTTGGTTGTTCTGACCTTCGTTGACAACCGGCCACTAAAAACACCGAAGCACAAACACAGAGGCGCGCACACGTGCAAGGGCTTACTTGCCGCAATATCCCCGAATGCGCACTTTGGGGGGTGAAAGGAACGCCGCGCGACTTCCGAGGGGAAGGAACACTCGCCACTCCGGTCGGAAAATTTGTTGTTGTGTTTTTATGGGGTTCAGAGCCCCAAAACGCATCAGGCTATGAGGGACAGAGTAGTACAGAGTTCCGGATAATGTCGACCACCTGGGTCTGGGTCTTGTTGTGGACGGAGGGGCCCAGCGAGTTGTGGAGGGTCGTTCAGGGCAGCAGGTCCCGGCTCCAAAGGAAGATGGCGAACTACATTTAGGAGGAAAGTGTACGGAAGGTTTATTCACATATTTACAAGCGTAAGAGAAGTGAGAGACCTGAGTAAGAGACCGAAGTGGGAGACTATTCTGCCGCATTCGTTGTCGACTTTTATACCCTTCTTCGTCCCCAAATTCCCTAGGTTGAGGACGCCCACGCCGGATTGGGAGGGGCCTATAACTTTCACCTCTGCGCACAAACACAACACCGCACCTAGGGTCACGCCCCTGTCACGTGTTGATTCCGAAGGAAAGAAGGCCGCCGTCGAGGCGTTGACTGCGGTAGGTGGTGGTTTCTGGCCAGCTGAAAGTCCCGCGGGTCACCGACATCTGTTGTTCCTCAGATGGCATCCGCCGCTCGAGGCCGGAACAAAGAGGTCAGGAAAAGGCCGGAAAGTGGTCCTTTGTCCTTGCAGATGTTCAAAATGATGCCCGCCAGCTCGTCGCGGTGCTTGGCACGCCAAAGAGCAAGCCCTTTGTCCCCGTGCACGCTCGCAGCAATTAGGGAAGATAACGTCGGTCTCCCCGCGGCGGCGGCGGCGACACTTGAAGAGACTTCGGAAAGGCGGTCTGTTTTTGCTAAAACTTCAACCCCTTATTTATGGTTCTGTACTCCGACCGGGAAGGGCTCGGTGAATGGAATCAGCTGTCACCTGGGTCCCCTGTGTGGTCCATGACGGCAGGCTTGGGGCAACGGTCGCCGAGTAGAAAGCAGGTACTCTCATCCACCCAGGAGACATATGTGTGCCAGCTGCCTCCGCCGCTGCTTAGCCTTCGCCGCATCTTGCTTAACGACGACCCACGTTTGGTGGTAATTTCTCCCAGACCTGCGTTCTTCGATCCTGACACCGCATCTTGCTTCCCGATGACACACGTCGGGAAGTAGTCTTTCCAGGCCCATGTACTAGGACCTTAACAGTCTCTTTACCGTGCACTGACACGCACAGTACATGGGCGCTGTTGTGATTTGAGACCCAGCCAGAGGTTACAGGCGAGCCAGGCAGGCGCCATCGGTCTGCGTTAACCAAAGGCGCTGGTTTTCGGAGAAGACGCAAGAAACGCTGGTGTGGGGGCGCCTCTGGAGACTGCGTCGCCGTGAACAAAAGCAGCTAATCCCCTTTGCCGAAGATTCTGAAAGCGGCGCTTCTACCGAACTGCGCTCTCCCGTGGATCGGAGGAGACAGCGAGCGGCGGCTGCGGCGCCAACCCACCGCCCGCTTGACCCTGAGCAGCCCGACAAAGCGGGGGTGGATACTGTTGATTTTTCCTTCCCTCCTGAAGAATTCATCGGTGGCCGGCGTACGAACGTATCCTGATTATAGCGAGCGACGAAGGCGAAAACAAGATGCTCTGTGCACTGTCTGCCTCCGTGCCGCTATCTCTCTAGAGATCAAAGAAACAGACACCGATCGTAAGAAGGCTCAAACACATGCTCGCCGGTGCCGCTGTATGTCTGCAACAGGTCGCCTTTTAGTAGAGCTAACGATGGCGTGGTTTGAAAACGGCGGAACGACGCCCGCCCGGACGCGGCATTTCGCAGATGTGACCCAAAGCGTGGAAGCGGGGCTGCTTTTACCCTTTTGGCTGAGCGCACCGCGGCCCCTGGTGTGCGGCCATCACTCACGGTTCGAGTGAGTGATTTTCCAGGGGGGTGCAGCCGCCCCCCCTTGCCCCCCCCTCCGGACGCCCATGGCGCTCGGTGTGACGTCATGCGAGATGGCGTGGCGAGCGCGCGGCGTGCGCCAGCTGTGGCGGTTGCTAGGCAACGGCTCAAGGTCGGTCTCGGTTCCTTCTCGGAGTACCGCCACAGCGAAATCGTAAGTTCGTTTCCAATGTAGCTTTCGCTACAAAAACTCATCAGCTCCACTCGAAGACCGCCGAGTATTGGCCACACAGTGCTGCATTAGAACTTTTTTACTTGACAGGTGGCCTGCCTTTTCAGATTTTCGAATTTCAAAGATTATAAACATGTTAATAACAAATACCCGCAGTTTTTGGACTCTTAGAAACTGGACATATACTGGCTGGAAGAAAAACGTCTACGTTCAAATCGCACGAACGAAAAAGTCCCTTACTTGGACGTTCGGTTCCCAACTGTTGGAGAAAAGCGATCTGAAACGGGTTCGTCAAAAGAGCCCCAATAGTAAAGACTTAGTTGATAACAGTCTTACTTATCCCGAAAGGGAAAATGTTGTGGGGAATAGAGGGAGGTGTGCGGGGTATCCCTCCGCTACCGTCTGGGCACAAGCCAGCATCATGTCATGGCGATCAGGCGCGGGGCACGCAGGGGAGCTTCTTAACAATAAATATACTTCTAATAAATAGGTGCGCTCCATTGTTATCGCGTTTCATTTCCAAGCTGTATCAGTTCCCAAAGAAAACTCTGAGCAAACACGGCGTTGCAGTGGCCTGTCTGCTATTAAGGAACTGTGGTAATTTCGCGCAAAAATGAACGGCAACACGGGAGTGGACAGTATTGTTTAATGTGAAATGGGACGCGAATTAAGAGCTGTTGAGCACAAGAGCGAAGTAGCTCGCAATGCGCCCACTTTCATTTGCTAATTGCTACGTCAGAGAATCTGAAAGGTGCCTCAGCGTAAGACTTACGGAATACGCCATCATGCGCTGCTGATGCACAACCCCTTTAGTTTGCGCTCCTACGGAGTCGTTCTGATCGTAAGCCTTGCTGTGGGGACACCAGCATCTTAGATCTTGCTTATAACATCGAAAGGGAGCTTCTCGAACCGGCAGGAGCCGAAAATTGTGTCAGCTCTGAGGTAAGCGCTCTCAGTGCAAGCAGAGCTCAGTGGTTGGGGCATCGCACTGATTACAGAAAAAGAAGGTTGTTTTATTCTCTTAGAGCTTAAACTTTTTTCCGTAACCCTATAATGTCTGTATCATCAAATATATGCCATCACGACTGTGTTTTTAGGAAAGGCAACCGGTTTCTATGCAATAAATCAGCTGTGCGAACCACGTACCTTCTTTTCATGGTTTGTCTGGCTTCACCCTTTCGCAACCAGTATTACGCGTTAAACCTAAAAACCATTTGCTATTCGGTGTTATTAATTACCACCTGAAAGCAGAGTTGGTGGCGTCTATAGTAATTACATAGTGGCAGGCGCTTATTCATTGCCATTGCTACCAATGGCTACATTTCATGTGCAGCGCGTACGTTTACCTCTCTATGGTGGCGTTGGGTATAATGGTGTGCCCATGCACTGAGAAGCATTATAGAGAGCTCTTTTTGGAAGTGCGTGTTTCAGGCGCAACGTTACAGCACTCCGTGCCATTACGCGACAACCAGATTTCGCGTGTTCGTCTTTGTCAAATGTCGTATAGTATGTTTACTTCGGCTTTCTCTACACTGCAGCCGACTATAGAAATGGCTGCTTTATAACTTCTTCTTTCGGTAACATCATCATTACACATTACTAATATTCCTCTACATCGGGAACAATTATACGCGATTATATTGTACTGAGAACGATTATCTGTAAAATCGATTTATCAGGGCCCCTGCACGATTTGGTAGGAAGACAGCGCAAAAAACGCCAACCACCGAGGAGGACAAGACACAAAAGAACGCTACTATCAATTCATTTATTTGTCATCAAGTCACATTTATATAACCAGACAGTCACATCACATGTCCCACTTTGCGGTGCCAGCTATCTTGAACTAACAGATATGAAATGTGCTATCACCTCTTCAGCTGTAAAAGTAGCTATAGTCAGATACAGATTGCAAAAAAGGAAAAAGAAAATGAAAGATGACGCCTGACAAAAGACCAGGCAACTAAGAAAACTGCTACAAAGATTGTTATTAGAAGTCTTCCAGAAAACCGTGCTCCGCTGCATGTGTACAGGCTTATAGACGGATCGCTAACGCAGTGGTCCGCCCCTGCAGGATCTTGACCTTTGCAGGAAGTGCTGGCAGAGCAAATAAAGACAGTGTGGTTACGCATTAGCCAGTTCTGCTAAAGAAGGGCATTTTCCTCTCTCGTTCATACATATTGTGCATGCCAGGAGTTGATGAATGTCCTAAAACTATGGAGCTATTGTTTCCAGATGCGTTACTTGGCGTGTTGCTCCCGTGTACGCATCTTCGAGCTGTAATTTATGACATTCTACGACACTTAAGGCATACCTAGACAATCGTTCTGGTGAAGTTCCTTACTCAGAAGTGCGCCTCAGCGCTTGTGTATTTTTTTATGCTCTTTACCAGCGACTTTAAAACGTCCAACAGTCCATGAAAAAATACGAGGAAACATGACTTTTCTGACGGATAAGGACTGAAGAGGGTCATAATGCTGAATTGCTGTGGGCTTTGTCGTTGCTAGAGGCTCTCAAAAAGACGTGCGGGGAAGGGATAAATGGAATATGGGGTTATTCACCTAAAGCGTGAGGATTTTTTCGGAGGCATGGATCACAAAAGCTGTCTTTTTACTCTGTGACGCACGAAATGAAATATGTTTCGTGTGCAAAATAATTGTCGAGTTGAATTTAAATTAGGAGGCATCCCCGGCTAACCTTATAACGGCGCAACAATGTCTAGTGCTATAAAGATAATTTTTTTCCATGATTTCAAAGTTGTTCTCAGATGCAGAGCGGCGCTCTAAAGTCGCGTTGGCTTCGAGGTTTTATTTTTACATCACCGCAAGTATCGAGAGATGTTTGTTTCTAGACTTCAATGCCGGCTTTGAGACCATTTGTTGATCATAAGTGTTTACGTAATGAGGCGTACAAAGATATACCGACCATATTTCAGTTTCTGCTCGGAAACCTTTTACACTCGGGCTCAAATGAAAAAGAAAAGGGAAAGAAAAGTGGTGGTTGCTGTTTGGTATTGGCGTTGTGCTTTGGTTGCAGATGTGTAGTCACCCGTGCCCGCTTGCGGTGTTATTGTTGTTTTAATGGTCCCACAGTTGTTGCAACGTGTGCAAGTAGGTAAATGGGAAAAATGACACAAATGGCAGTGATTAAAGGCTTCACATGAAAGGGACTGACATGCAAGGAACGTTGTATTGATAGCCCCCCATGCGTACCAAACCACCTTGCTTTAAGGCAACCCGCTTATTTCAGTTCTTAATAGGGCTATGCCTTTCGCCGCCTGCTTTCAAGTAGGTCGCAGACTTGAATTCGCTGAAGGATGAGAGAATAATCTTGTGACTCACCATGGTTTCGAAAACGCTAGTTAATGGCTTAAAAAGACTAGAGAGCTACGTTTATATGTTGTCAAATTCATTACGTCGTGGCCGCTGCCACGGCAGTGAATAAGACAACTCACTGCTAGTGAGCAGCCTGGGCTCCCGTGCTGGGATTGTAAGCGCTATTATTGACTACATAGCTCGCGGAAAAGCCCCAATTATATGTGCCATGCTTGAGCTCGGTCATTGGTCGCCAACTCGCGCGTTTTCTTAACCATATCTGAGACCCTTGACCGCTTCGATAATCATCTGAGCGGATCCAGTTTCTAAACCGAACTTTCGAAAACTTAGTATAATCTAGAAGCTGCATAGCATATTTAAATAAGGAAAGTAGCATGAGCTCGATTATAGCATTTACTACGGAAATCCAAACCACACTGTGCAAAAAAAGTGCCCGGTGGATCACGTAACTGATATCTCGTGGCACTGACGCGAAAATAGAGGTTATGCCCCGAGAAGGGGCGAACCTGCTACTCCGGTTATTTCAGTCAAGACAGGCTGATTACGTTGGGTGCATTCGGAGCAAGAAAACGAAGCAATCAGGCTCGTTTTGCTTTTGTAGGGAAAAGTGCTGGTTTCAGTTAATGGAGAGAAACGAATAGTGTTCCTCACATTTTATCACACGATGAGTTCGGAATGGGCTCGTTTTACGCCGCAAAGCAAATATACCAGTAATGTTTTAAAGCAACCCGTAAGGTGGAGTAAATAGTAACCTTCAAATAGGGTACCATTACTCGTTAGCGGCCACCAAAGCACAGCCAAATAGATAAAAAGGGCCCCTGTACAGCTTGCATAGTAACATCGCAGTTAAAGAAAAAAACTCACCGGTCCGTGGTAAAGGTACGGATGACCACATTGGGGGGGGGGGGGGGGGGGACATGCAGAGTGTGCTTAAGATTGCTCACATGTTGGGAGCGTGAAAGCATGAATGTCTCACCGTCAGTGTACATGTCGTCAGTGTGAATCCCGCTCACGAGCTAGCTTCAAATTTGACTAGCAGCTGCATGCTGTAACGAGAAATCGCATGCCGCCACCCGGAAAACTGTACAACAAACGGTTGCTTTACAGTTGAGGAACGAAGTGCTTCAAAAATAAAAAAAACGGCCAACTGCGTTTAAAACATCAGTGAAAGCCTTGAGTAGTATTCTAAGAAAATATTGACAGAGGCTCGCACGGGAGGTGCCCTGGCAGCACAGATTATATTATACCACATTGAAAATAAACTACTGTCGGAAAACCTGCTAAAAAATAAACTGATTGTTGTTTGGAAAAGAAAAGCCATTCAAGCGTAATTTGGTGCACTCAGTACCTCTTCGACTTAATTCTCTTAATTTCACTCAGTACACACGCGTATATCACAGTACTATTTACTATTACGTATTTGAGCAAGACTTAAAGCTGAGGAGCACAATTTATCAATGTGGAAAGGAGAGAAGGCATCGTACTTTGAAACTCTGCACAAACTGTGAACACATAGGGCTTCTTTAACGTGCACTGGCGTCCTATATTTCAAGGACATGCTTTTAGTGCATACCCCATGCACACCACCTCCCCCGTATCGAAAGGTAGCCTTTGCGGTAGGGATGCGCCACATTGGTTATTTGTGGTTTTGGGGGCAAAAAAAAGGGGCAGTAAGAGCCTCATTCCTCGGTGAACTCTTCAACCGCGCCATGGAGGAAGTGATCAAGGAGGGAGCGATAGAAATGAGACGGGGCGAACGCAGTAGTAAAGTCTTTGAGATAATTTCGACCTCGTCAAGTTCTTAAACATGCTGCAGTATCGCATAGCTTACGGGCTTGAACTAGTATTGGGCTTGCATGGCCATTTCGAGAAGCAGCGTGCTGGAAATGGAACAAAATTTGAAGGGGACACATGCGCTCCACCTTAAGGATATGAAACGATAGAGTTAATTCCCATTTACGCGGAATTCGTCGTTCGCAACTTTTCATTCATATGTCTCTGGGAGTCTTTATGCCACTGCTTGCGCAATGGTGCAGGGGTTCAGGAATGCGCCACTGCCCTGCGATGGCAGGCGTTGCCAACGGTATGGGTCTTGTGCGACCAAATTTGCTCATCACGAGCGCCCACTCTCGATCAACCAATAATTTAACTGACCTTCTAGGGTGGTTAGTTTGCTTACAGTACGGTGGGTACGTTGTGGCGAACCCACAGGGTCACGTGGTCTAGTTTGCCCACCTAGGTCGTTTTTCCAGGGATGGATGCCTGAGCCACTATACGCCATCATATATTTATCGCTCACAACTCCGACTACGGCGACGGCGGATTTTCTGCGTAACGGGGCCTTTGACGAGATCGCATTTTAATTTTCCAACTGAGGGGGTCACATCTCAATATTTAAATAATATGTGAATCTCATTGGGTCAGCACTCCATGCGGCATGGTCCACTCCTTTGCGCACTGGTTGTTTGGGCGCATCGTTCTTTCGGCATTACGCATCTACCAATGACAAACTACGCGCGGAGTTCTGCAGTGCGTAGAAAATCCTCCAAATTTTGGCGACACCAAGCGCTACTAACTC
>NC_143015.1:119225587-119298087 GCF_055824585.1 Amblyomma mixtum | reverse complement strand
TTTAAAGCTTATATTGCCTCTCAGACGCCCTGAATAAATTAAAAACAATGCTTATGAATTTCGAAAAAATAATATGAGAGCGCGAAACCAGACTGGCTCACTTTCACGCCATTCCTCGACAGGCACTCATTACCTCCTGCAATCCTGACAGACATAAAGCTTAGAGAACATCAGCATAGACTGTGCTAGCTGATACATTGTTCCATGCCGCTTTGTCTGCCTTCCAGAAGTCCTACGGAACGATTCACAGGTAAGGCGTCGCGCAGAAAGGATGACATCGAGAACGTTCCAGCCCGTACCGACGAAGATGTATCGCTTGCATGGTTCAGAGAGCAGACGATTTGGGAATCTTGCCAACTGATATTGTCACGTTGTAGTGACGGCAGTCCAGCGGTCAGGAAGGCACCAGAAAGACTTGTAAACGAAGCTCTTTATTTGGGCTGACTTGCGCCCGCAAAATAACTGAATCACTCGGTGGCGGCGTAAGCAACAAGCGTGCTTGTCAATCGTCGAACTACGAATGCCCGCCACTCGCGGCATCGTTCAATTTAAAGCCGGCAAGGAAACTTCGAGATAACAGGTCGGGATCATCTAGAGTAATCTAGAAACAAGTAGATGCAGCTGTTCATGGCTGTGAACAATAGAGATTAGTCCGGTCGCTTCTCGCGTCACGAACAAAAGTGATAACAACGCTTTCCTGCAGCCTTGAGCGTGAACGAACAAACACTACAATGATACGTGGCATTACCCCCTCGCAAAGAAGCATCGTCTCGATGCTTTAAAATGAAAATAAACGGGGAGAATGCGAACTTCGAGTCCTTTAGCGTTCGTAAAAGGTTTAAGGGCAGCGGCAAAAGCTTTCAAGTCTGGCTGTGTCGTCGTCGTCGTAGTTGTCGTCGTCCTAGTTGTCGTCGTCGTCGTCGTAGTTGTCGTCGTCGTCCTAGTTGTCGTCGTCGTCGTCCTAGTTGTCGTCGGCGTCGTCCTAGTTGTCGTCGGCGTCGTCCTAGTTGTCGTAGGCGTCGTCCTAGTTGTCGTCGTCGGCGTCGTAGTTGTCGTCGTCGGCGTCGTAGTTGTCGTCGTAGGGGCCGTCGTCGTAGGGGTCGTCGTCGTAGGGGTCGTCGTCGTAGGGGTCGTCGTCGTAGGGGTCGTCGTCGTAGGGGTCGTCGTCGTAGTTGAGGCATAGTCTTGTGTTTTCGTCGATGGACGGTCTTAGTTCTTGCGCTCAGAAGCAACCTCACCTCCAGAGGCTGCTTTATTCAGTTTAACCTTCGGGGGCCGGGGGAGCGTCCGCGCACTGCGTAGCCTCGGCTAGGAGATACATAGCGCGGTGACGATGGCGACGGAGAACGAGATGGGCGGCTCGGCGATGAGTATTCTTCCCGACGCAAGAACTCTTCGATTGCGGCTGGTCGCAGGCCAGGTCGGGGTCGTGGGGCGTCGTAAGAAAATCCTCGGATGCCCATTCTCCTGTATGGGCAGTACCAAAGAATGTCACCGGCTTCTCCGCAGTGGAAGCATAGTTGGCGGCGCTGGTCGGGTGTTCTCCACTCGTCGCATTTCCTAGGCCGTGTGCGACGCTCGTAGGACGGGCGAGTTGGGGCGAGAGGGCGGCGCTCCAGCGCAGCTGGCTAATGGCGATAGGGGCTTAGGTGCCGTCGTCGAGGTGCAGGACGGCGCACTGCTGCGGCGTAAGTCATGGCTGGAGGCTCCAAGAGGCTGCGTGGTAGACTGGAGTCAAGTCCTCCGGTGAATGACTCGAAGGGCTGGCGTCGCCACTTGCTGGGGGTGTCCAGTACATGGAAGGCTACCCAGCACCTCCACCAGATGTCACGTTGTAGTGACGGCAGTCCAGCGGTCAGGAAGACACCAGAAAGACTTGTAAACGAAGCTCTTTATTTGGGCTGACTTGCGCCCGCAAAATAACTGAATCACTCGGTGGCGGCGTAAGCAACAAGCGTGCATGTCAATCGTCGAACTACGAATGCCCGCCGCTCGCGGCATCGTTCAATTTAAAGCCGGCAAGGAAACTTCGAGATAACAGGTCGGGATCATCTAGAGTAATCTAGAAACAAGTAGATGCAGCTGTTCATGGCTGTGAACAATAGAGATTAGTCCGGTCGCTTCTCGCGTCACGAACAAAAGTGATAACAACGCTTTCCTGCAGCCTTGAGCGTGAACGAACAAACACTACAATGATACGTGGCGATATAATGGAAGCGTCCATTCATTACCGTTTCAAGGGCCCCGCCTGCCAGTACGAACGGTATGGGTACTGGTAGCGCTGCGGCCTCAGCTTCGATGCTGCTAGCGGTAACGGGAGCGACTCTGCCTCCTGTTCATCAATCCTGTTTTTGACGCGTCAGCATTAAAACCGCCATGTCGGAAAAACTGCCGGGCACGCGGTGTTCGCTGAAGGCTCCGAGAACCATCTGTCATCTGCCGTGTTTAGAAGGCGATAAGGCTCAGAGGTAAATCCGTTATATACTTCGAGAAAAGAGAGGAGGCCGGAAGGAGCCTGTCATTGGAAGAACTTAACGGTTGTTTACCTTGGGCGGAGGGGGCCCGGACGTGAGAGAAGGACTGGGTAATATGAGGGTGGCTTCCACGGAAACAACCTGGCGGGTGGCTGCCATGGAAGACTCAGGGTGAAGAGAAAAGTGAGCGTAGAAGAGGAGCAGGAAGAGCAAAGCGTATTGCGCGCTCCAAATGGCTCTTTGCTGTTGAAGTGGTAGGGAGCGAGCCAGCTCCAGCACCAAGTGTCGATGGATACTCGAGATCAGACATGGATTCGAAGACAAAGTATGCAAGGCAGCAAACTGTAGATAAATACAAAGATTGACTGCGCTTGCAATAAATGTGGATATATGGAAATGTGTGCAATTTCCATTTTTAGTGTGAAAAAACTACTTCACGGGGTCGAACACAATCAAGAATCTTGTGGATTGCATGAGCTTCGGGTGCAGAAATAAAATAAATATTGTCGCCGTTGGGTATAGAACCCGAGGCTGTGCGAGCAGATAAGCTTTGCTGGCAACTGCGCAGCAGCACTACGCTCTCGACGCAGCCGATCATCCCTCGTGTTAAGCTGCAACACACTCTCAAGCTGTGCATTGCACGCCATCGCCTTCAGAAACGTCCTCCTGTGGCGCTAACAGATCAGATCAGCTTAACCTCGATCAGAGTTTGACCTAGCTCAGCGTAATATCGTCGCGAGACGTGCGGACGACGCAGCAAAGCGGAACAATGACAAAACTAAGCTAAAAACATGCTTTCGCACGTCAACTCGGTTTAACAGCGTTAAAACCACCGTACCGCTTTTTCATAACTTAACCATATTGGTTTCCTTTCACATCCGGAGAATGGCGCAGCTTATTTCTGTGACGCCTGTGCGAGGGACGAGAGATCGGCAGTTCACTTCCCTTCTTCAGTCTTCTGCTACGGAGAAGAGTCGTCTTAAGAAATCATGGTCTTCGATCAGCTTCAAGTGTTGACATTACAAAGAATAGTATTCTTTGTCTTCAACATTTGATGCAGAACCTCCTGCTTTTCTTAAAGAAGCGATCAAAATAAGTATAAGCACGAAAACATTTCCATGCACGGTTGTTTTTAATTTTAACTTCAATTTGACATTATGGTTTGCAGAGAATAGAGAGAATGCTCTTCCCTATGTTGGCTCGGGTTTGAACCGTCAGAAGCAACTGACAACAAAAAACAGCAAGATTAAACGGGGCACGAAGCTTGCAGCTGTCATTCCGAAACCATAGCATGCTCCAGGTCTTTGAGCGAAGGAGTGATTGCCTTGCAATGAATTTCAACCGACAATCTTCACTGACGCTAGGAGTACGCAATGTCTTTTTTTGGCCGGGAATGTTATGAGCATTTATTTAAAGCTAACATTTATCAGCGTTTATGTGTTACCAAAGGTCAGCCTTCATTTTAGGTTCCAAATCCAAGTATTTATTTTTAAATACTGTGATCCAGCGCACGTAAAGGCGCACAAAAATCGCCCACACATGCGGCATATGGCAGAAAGTGTCTTATACAAAGTGGCTGGAAGCAGTTTACGAACACCATTACCAGTATCTGTGCAAAAGCCTTGTTATCAAAGTTACTTCAGCGCGTAACCATCCTCAAGAAGAAAGAAGAGGCCCGAAATGTGTATTTCGTTTATGTAAAGCGGTTTTCACAGAATGTAGTGCGAGCTCGGTCCGGCCAAGAGATATGAGAGACATCATAACTACATAGCAATCCAGGGCAGGCTTTTTTATTTTTTAATAAAATAAACGACGGAGAGTTTTCAAAGGCACAGTGGCAAAGCACTTTCTGATGGTCGGCTTGGTGTAACTGGTGCTCTTGCGGTGGGGATGCGCGAGGCGTCTCCAGTAATCGGCGAGCGGCGCGATTCCTCGCGTTTCCTCGCGTCATCTAAAGGCCTCGTCTCTTTTAGTCCGGAGCAAAGATCACGAAAGGATAGAACACAGCAGGCAGAACGGAAGCCTTCGAATGCTGTCTCCCGATGCCTACAGTGGTAGTAGTCTCTGTAAGCCACCGCAGTCGAAAATGTCATCGTAGGGTCCTGGTAACTGGCGCTTTGGTTAATTCGGAGCAGGCAAGTTCCTGCGTTGTTTTGCGCATGAGTGGCTATTTGAAGACTGGCTGCTTCGTGGGCACACGTGGCATGAATAACCGCCGTAGCTTCTGCCAGGTTTGCAGGCGCTTGATATTCTGGGCGGGTCTGATAAGGGCGGCACAGTTCATACAGGCGGCCTTGTGCAAGAGCTGAGGTTGAAAGCACGTCTATGTGCAACTTTAAGCTAAAGTGCTGGGGTTCTTTGCTGAGAGCACACTCTTCTTGCGGACCCTAGGCGGGCTTCCGCAAGGGACACAATAGCGTCAGTCTGACGAGGAATTTCTGACGTTCGTGGCGTATCCTCCGACACTCTCGACACGCTGTTATATTCATGCGCCAGGGCTCAATGTGTGTCGGGCTTGAAGAGAGACGCCACAACTCTTCTGAAGGACAGTTCAAATCAACTGCCTCGAGGTAGCGCACGTTGTGGGCCTGATCAGCGCTTGGATTGGGCCCACTTGTTCATCTGGCTACATGTCGTCGGAAGAAAGCGCAGCCGCTAAGACGCGTTGACGGTTCTCCCATTGTTCTGCGGACGATCGGAGGGCTTAGCTTTAAAATTGACTGCGGCCTTCAACATCGGCACGTCACAGTAGCTAAGGACTGCTTCTGTATAGAGCTTTTTTGAGCTGTAACCAATCAAAGGGAGTTCAGGGCAGTCGGCGGCGGGGAGGCTGCCTGGTTTGCTGAGGTCGAGTTCTGAATGGGTACTTTCTGAGTACTTTAACTGAGTTAACTGAGTTCTGAGTACTTTAACTTACGGCTGCCTTGGAGCAGCCGTAAGTTAAAGTAGCTGAGGAGTGCCGCTCTGAGGCGCCATAAGGGCGTTCACAGGTGGCTTCCTGGTGCAGCAGGTCGAGGAAGTCGTTGGGCAGCATTGCCTTCAAGAAGGCGCAGCACTGCGCTAGTGAGGTCACGCTGTAGACTAAGAAACAAGCCGGAACTTGCGTGAGCCACTAAAAATCGGTCGTAGATCCTCGACGTCAGCCTGAGTCTTGGATGCGCCTTGCACGTTCTGCTCAGCCGAGATGGCGGCCTCGAATGAAAAGCTCAATAGTATCACCGGCTAAAAGAAAATAAGTTGCGACTTTCGAAGCCTTTCTATGTAATACATATTGTACTGATTTAAATATCTGGTTATCATCAGAGCACCTTACCACCGAAAATGCTCACGCGTACTATACTACGTGCCGCTTCGTTCAACATTCCTTGGAAAAAGAATAGAAACAATTCTAAGCGCAGTTCAGTAGTCAAGGCGGTTCCCGTAATTCTCCAAAAAAGTATATTAGGAATTTGTTAAGAAAAATATGGTAAAAAAATATCTGTTTCATTCATGAAACGTTGACAACTACCAATATTCAGAGGTAAACGGCACTCTTGGAACCGCATCATTATCATCATCAACAGCCTGACTACTCCCAACGCAGGACAAAGGCGTCTCCTATATGGCTCGGTATTAAGGCTATCCTCCTCCAGCTGCGGTCACTTTATCCACGCAAACTTCTTAATCTCATCTGCTCACCTAACTTTCTGCTGCTCCCTGCTATGCTTGCGTTCTCTTGGAATCCACCCCCATCACCCTTAAGGACCACCTATTATCTTGCCTTCGCATTGCATGCCCTGCCCAAGCCCCTTTCTTCCTCTTGATTTCCATTCAGATGTCATTAACCCGCGTTTGTCATCAGTGAACCGCAAATCGTTTAGGCATTCACCATTAGCTCCTACCTTAAACTGTTCCTAATCCAGGCATTTGAATACCTCTTGTGAACATGCGATGAATAGCATTAGCGAATTCATGTCTCACTCTTTGGAACCGTTCCTTATCGAGAGTTTTACTGCGGACGTTACGGAGGTCTGTGTGTGCTACAAAGCCGTTATAGGTACCTTCCGACATTTTTGCATAAGGCTCGTCTATACCCTAATACTGTAATACCTGCATGACCGCTGAGGTTTTGAATGAGTCAGAGGCTTTGTTCTAAGTTATGAAGGCTATATAAGGGTTGGTTGTAATATGCACATTTCTATATGTACTGAGTGGCAGTGTTAATATGAACTATTGTCAAGTAGTCAAGCAGCCTTTAGAAAATCCTGCCCTATCAGTTGCTGCATTGGGGTGTACGGTTGTCTTGACTTTATTAACAATTACCTTAGTGAATACCTTCTAGGCAACGGACAGTAAGCTCATCCGTGTATGATTTTCAAATCCTTGCTTACCCCTTCCTTACGAATTAAGGTGGTGTTAGCGTTCTTCCATGCTTCGGGGACGCTCGAAGTCATAAGGCATTGCGTATGCAAGGTGCCTTCTTTTTCTAACAGAGTCTGCGTCCTTCAGCAGATCTGCTGTTTCCTGATCGTCAATAACTGCTTCATTCCTTTGGATTGCTCCAAGGCTTCTCGGTAACCGCATCAAAGTAATATAGTTCTTAAGGACAGTTCTAGAATATGATAAAACGCTGTGACTAAGCTCAAAGGCAACAACCTCATATATGCGTTGCATGGTACAATGAAATATGCCCACATGGGATATGAAAACGCTCAGTCGGTTTCTTTACAATCGCGAAAAGATTTTGTGAGAAGGAGATGTAGCCGCGTACTGCGGGTGTCAAGTTTATCTTCGCAAGGAGGCAGTGTTGAAAAGAGCACTTTTATGCACATTATGAAGCGATGTGATGTTACGCTACGACGCTACTTTTCTCCACCTTTATGCGCAGAACACACCTCCAAAGTATTATGATTTAATGTATAATGCTTGAACACCTTCGTTGGAGTTCTTCATTATAAAGTACATGCCCTATTTTAATACTACAACGATCCGAAAGGTTGGCTATATCTTGATGTGTCGCCTTTCTGTCCGCGAAGCCTGATACGATATACTTGAAGACATCATAAAAAGAGTAAAATGGTATTTCTAACTGCATTCCCTTGGCATCCTGGTTGTTTACTCTGGACTCCCAAGAGGGACGTTTCTGTAACTTTGAACATGTCCATAGATCCGACAGAGCTGTGTTTAGCAGTAACAAACTGTCCTAACTGTAAGCGAAGCTTTCCGTTTTACCTTGTGCGTGGGTATTCTCTTGAGGAAATTAAAACTTTAATATATTCTTATAGTTCAGTGTTTATCCTGACTAGTGGCTGCATTTAAAGTGGCGGCAGGTGCAACCAGTAATAAAGGTGCTCTCGAATTGTATGGAAACTATGGGTGGCTTCACATCACGAATTTCGTCAAACTATAGCAATGTGCGTTCCAGGTGCTTACCAAGTTTACAAATATGTGACGTACTGACTGAGTGTATTCCGAATTTTAGGATTTGGACTATACTTCCTGTTTTGCAATGCAGTTCTGAACAGTTGCATAAATTCATGTGAGCAGTACAACTAAGTGCCGTTGATCCCACGCAGTGTTGAGAGCAAAAGGTAGATGGCTTTTAACGGTTCGGAGCGGACAGTACACCATTGGCGAATTCCGTGCGAAATTTTCGTTTCGTTAGTAATTTGTAAGCACCCGCGTGGCAGCAGCAAAGACGTAGCATGTCGGACATGTTTACTTAGAATCTTAGCCTGTTCCCGGTGTCTGGGCGCAAGTGTTGTTTTTCATTTTTATTTATCTATTTATTTGAAATACCCTAAAGGTATACGAGGAAAAAAATACGAGCACAAAATAACAACACTATACATAAAACGTGGCAAAAACAATAAGGAACGACACTTTGAATGCACTCTTAAAGTGAACAAAAAGATGGCACAATACCAAAAAAAAGACTAACGAATAATGAACGGGCAGTGTGGCTAAGGAGAACAGCAAAGAAAACGAAAACTACTTTACTCAAGAAAAGCTCACCAAATTGGTCAGGGCACTTTTGAACAAAACGGGGTATTTTACGAGCGATACAGGCAATTTGCTCAATTCAGTTGAAGTTTTTGGGAGAATCGAATTGGAGAAGGCCACGATTTTACATTGTGGTATGTGAACTGTGTGTTGATAGTCTAGTCTAGCAGAGAAAAATCCTGGTGGCTGAATCCGAAGTGACCAGAGTGACGTGTTATAATAAATTTTATGAAAAAGACAGATGCGTGATACTTTTCTGTTGTTTATAAACTCACTGTTGTTTATAAAAAGACTTAAAAAAGTTTAGGAATCAGAACGCGCTATGGCCTTTAGAATCTCGAGCATGGTTATGCTCTTGAGGTATTACCTCAGCAGAGCGCGATGTCTGCTCCTCATAGGTGATAGTTTAAAGAAAGCTGCTTAAAAGTAGCGGTTGCTTTAGTGGTTGTAAAGAATTTCGATGCGCATTCGTCGCTTTAGGTTTATGTTATTATATCAAAGGTACGAAAAGGCATTGTAGCTTGGATATGCTGTGAAAGCGTTCTTCGGGAGTGTCTAGGAATTGGCATTCGAGTTTCTATAGAGGCACTCAAGTGGAGACGATCGCGCGAAAGCGTCCCGTCGTGATGGAGCGAAAACAGCGCAGCTTGAATTGCCTGACTGATGTGTTCAGCTCAAGCGTGGCGGAGGTGACGCCTGCATATGTTTCAAACGGGTCCCTGTGGATAAGCACCGGTGTGACACAGTGGTGAACTTTGAAATATCGGGACAGGAAAGGAACATCTTGGTGCGTTTCAAATTCCATCAGCTCTTCAGGCCGCGTGCGTTTCCAGCTATGCTATTTAAGTAAAGGTTTTCATTACTTTTTGGAAAATGTCATAGTTCCAGAGGCACATGAGTAAATTATCACGCTGCAGGTCCACATGCAACTGGGATTTAGAAATGAGCCCTGATCCGCAGCACTGCAGGAGGCGTAGCATTGCTCAATGGTTTCTGAGAAGTAGTGGCGGATGTCCTCTCTGTAGTTCAAGAGTATTCACTTTGTTTCGCCTTACACAACTTCTGGCACGGCTACGACCTTACGCTGCCTGTAGCATCCGTATTCGTATGCGTGCAGAAAAGGAGCCTTTGCTCAAGCACTTAGCTTTCAGACGCAGCACGGGTTCAGCATGCGCAGATCACTGGCCTAAATGTAGACCTAATTTTGAAGGGAAACTTGTCGTAAACATTAGTTTCCAAAACCGTTTTCCCCGTGCCAGTATCCAAGATCTTTTCCATGTTGAAATCAGCTAATATCGCTTTAAAACGCACTAATGATAACCTCCTGCAATCAGCTGACGGTAATGAGAATCTTCTACTGAAGAGAGAGTTGCCGGGTCAGCCATCAAAAGTAGTATATATATTGAAGACATTGGCTTAGCAGTCTTTTCACTGTGCAGAGGGTGGCAAAGGAACAGCTTTCGATGTCCTATTTCAGGAGGTGTAGCCCTAATTTGAGTGTTTTCTAGACTTAAGGCCTTCATGTATAGCATTAAGCGCCGATTACAAGACTGGCTCGCAGTTTAGCATTGCGAACCACGATGAACGGAGTTTTTTTCAGGTGGACACCAAAGTCACATACCTGAAATCTCTGCTGAAAACACATTTCCTTTCCTTTAATGACTTCCTCACAGATTTAATTTGATGGGCACGACGAAGTGCAACCCACATCGCGAGAGTGTGCTGCAGTTTAACACGAGGCGTGATCGTCTACGACGATGATATTCACCGAGTGTTTGCGAGATTTGGGAGGCAACCGTCCAAACAGAGAACAAGTCATGGCAGCCTTTTGGGACGTTTAGCTGGTGAAGACCTGGCACTACCTAATCTTACTGTGAAACAATTGATGCACAGGTTTTTGTTTCTCAGAGGCCAACGCGACCCTTTTCATTGAACAGTTATGGAGCTGTGCCGCTCGTGTGCCTTTCTAGAGATAACCGTTACTTTTAAAGGCTGTCTTTGATCAGCGGTTAGCGGGTGCTTTCGGCAAGTCGTTAGGGCTTGTAGATTTCTGGCAGCTGGATTTTCAGTGGAATACCTCACCAATTTAAAACGCAAGCAGTTGAATTCGGTCAAAGTAGACGCCATGCTTCCAGAATCAATGCAGATGCAACTGTATGGCAAAGACCAAGGTAAAGATTCCAATGCAGGAACCACTGTGCAGCGAAGACCAAGGTAAAATTGTCCTGAAACGAGTAAAGAAAATGATGGTGAAGCGGAAGTTAAAACGTTCTTCTTCAAACTGCATACCAATACGTTGTCTGCAAAAGCTTGGCGACAAGAGTGAAGCGTGTTTCAGCCATGGGGGACTATTTTAATCCAATGTAGAAAATCACACGGTATCGAATATGTAGTTCTTGATTGCTGGGACGCGGTATTCTTCTGGGACGCCCTGCAACGTACTACTAGTATAGACGTGCCGCTCACTACTAGAGGTATTCGATTTCTGGCTGCCAACAGGGACCTGAATCCATGTATTGTGCTGCTTCTTCTTGGCTTTCATGCGATGTGGAGGTTTCGAATGAGAGTGAGAAGTTGGAATTATGACATCCGCCCTGTGTGCCATTATAATGTTGATAAAGTATGTAAACTGCGGGACATTCTCAGAAACCAAGGTTTGTGTGAAGAAGTCACTGAAGTGAACTGAAGAATGTTGCTGTTAAAATGAAAGTCCATATGTTTTGACGTCAGTCCAACCGAAATAGTTGGGGTATTTCAGTGATTGCCGCAAAGGCAATGAAAAACGAAAAATGCGCTGATAGCATAGAAATCTGGTGCGGGGCTCCGCGAAGCTCATCTGCTCGCGCCGACACATGTACGAAACGTCGGATAGATAAAGTCTGATCAGTCTTCGGATCTGAAAGTAAGCTCGCATAAGAAAAGTTCTGAGGAGCACTACAGCGGCTAAGCAGTATAGTCACGGTGAATATCACTTGCAACACCCGAGCACAAGCCGCGGCCCTCCCCGGACGCATTGTTGGCATTAATCTGTACATAAATGATCTTCCATTAATACCTTCTTCAGCTCGAATAGTCATGTATGCAGATGACACAAACTTATTCTTTTCAAATGCGTCACTGCCTCACTTAGAAAAAAACAGTAAATGATTACTTAGACAACCTCTCTTACTGGTTGGACACAAATAAGTTACAGTTAAATGTAAGTAAAACCAAATATGTGATATTTGAACCTATAAATAAACAGTCTTTTGAAAATATTGTAATATTATTTCGCAACACGCGACTGCATGAGGTGACAGTTCAAAAGTTCTTAGGCGTATGGTTTCAAAACGATATGTCCTGGAACACGCATGTGAATAAATCAGCTGCAGAGTTAGGAAAAACCGTGGGCTGTATGTATAAAATTGGTAAGCTCATTCCTTTGTGGTTGAAGAAAACATTGT
The DNA here is from genome assembly GCF_055824585.1 of Amblyomma mixtum. Taxonomy (NCBI): domain Eukaryota; kingdom Metazoa; phylum Arthropoda; class Arachnida; order Ixodida; family Ixodidae; genus Amblyomma; species Amblyomma mixtum. Next base: position 119,286,188 of record NC_143015.1, on the reverse strand, counting down.
ATTCCTCTTTTCCTCTCCAAGTTATCATATTGTAGTCTAGTGTGGGGTACTACTACAGCTCATAACTATAACAAACTAACGATCCTCCAAAAAAAGGTGTTGCGAATATTTGAAAATTATCAAGGAAAACCATCTGATCTTCCAACAGACAAGCTATTTATTAAACATGAAATGCTTCCAGCTCCGCAAATATAAGATTTCAAGTTACTACAATACATAAACAATAAATTGTACCTCTCTGAAGCAAACCTCCAAGAACCAAAATACACCTTACGTAAACACACAAGAAGAATACCGCTCACTAGGACCAATTATGGCAGACAGATCTTACATTTCCAAGTTCCTTATTTGCTTAATTACATAGGAGAAGAAATTAAATTCGAAAAACCGGAGTTTAAGAAATATTTCAAATCGTATTTGTTAAAAAAAACCCATTTCTTTTCTTCAATAAGACATTGTTGCATTCATTAATTTTCGGTGTAATCAAGGTGTATATATATTATCAGAGTACGGTGTGCTATGTGTCTGTAATCTGTGTGTGTGTGTGTGTTTGCAATTACATGAGTTTTGCAGAGTGCCGAGATGTGCATTTAGCGTTTCTTTTTTCCCTTAAATTCTACTAAGTGTTGTCTAATCCCTTATTTATATGTTCACTTTTATATGTTGAAATATTTATATGTTCAAATGTGTTTTTTGTAATTGAGAGCTGTTTCCCTGTCTATCTTTTCTTTTTATTAAGTGTGCACTGAAATGCCGAATTGTGCTACCTGGGGCAGGAGCCTCTGTCAGGCTATGAGCCTTTAGCTCCTGCTCCTTTTTTCTCTGTTGTAAGAAAATGAAATGAAATAAATAAAGAAAGAAATAAATAAATAAAGAAAGAAAGAAAGAAGTGACGCGTATCGAAAAGAAGGGCAAAGACAGCCATTATAGCAGTAATCAACGCTACCGCCAGTGTCGGCTCTGTACGCCAGTAAAGCACCGAACCTTCGCCGGGAGGGTATCCGATTTTCAGGTGTTGTGCTTACTTTAGAATGCCTTTTAGAATGCTCAGAACAAACACTGGAACGGCATTTGAACACATACATCTCTGTATTTCTTCTCTACGCTTTGCTTCTAAGTGATGCAGGATATAGTCAGTATCTGTAGAGGACTCACCTAGAGGGAATGCGCGAATTCGCTTTCGTATTTTACTAATAGCTGTCCTTGAAAATTAAAGTTTACTTCCGTCGTTTGAGAAGCAGTTTTAAAATGTTCCTGATGTTGTAGTGTGTCCCGCGACTAAATTAATTGATGTGTATTGTGCGAACTGAAGAGCTCCGCTTCCTCGCTTGTTCATTTGGAGTCGTGGAGTGGCACAGTGGGTAGATGGCTCGGTTGATAAACGCAAGGACGCACCTTCAAATGCGAGCTGCCGCTGCAGAGTTTCGATGGAGGCGAAATGATAGTTGCGCCTTTGTGCCAACAACTGCACTGAAATTGAAGAGCGCCATGTGGACGAAAATAATCCAATACCCTTCGTTGCACCGCTGTCTTTCGCCGCGTTTTATCATTCCCTTGAACCTCGCTTTCCTAACGGATTGGTGAATGTCCACACTTTATTCTTTTACTGTCTCATTCATGCGTGCCGCTACAACCTTCTGTTTTTTATTACTAGAGTTCGGCCTCCTCTATTTTTTTCTCCTTCTAGTTGTAATAATAGTGGTGATAATAATGTTGGCACTACGGCTGATTTCTTGTTCTGTGAGCATTCGTCAACTAGCGGCCCCTGTACTGTGCGATGTCAGTGCACGTTAAAGAGCCCTAGGTGGTCGAAATTTCCGGAGCCCTTCACTACGTTCCTTATAGGCTTAGTCGCTTTGGGACGTTGACCCCCCCCCCCCCAAAAAAAAAAAAAAATCACAGTCTATCAGCTTGTTTTCAAAATTCTAGATGAGCTCCGGTTGCGCTACAATGCATGAAGCTGCATTTATAGGTGTGCTAACGAAAAAAATGCTGCAACTCGGACGAACTCTGGTCACGGCACCATTCTTCAAGGAACGAGAACTACCGGGCACAAACACAAGAAACGCCTAGAGTAATACACGTTCTATACTTATACATTTTGTTATTCAGTTTCCAATATGCAAATCGGGAATGGAACCCTTAGCCTTATGAACTTGTGCATTACCCATTTATCACCACATTGTTCAGTATTTTTCTGTCTTTGAGCCCCGCCGCGGTGGCTCAGTGGTTACGGCGCTCGGCTGCTGACCCGAAAGACGCGGGTTCGATCCCGGCTGAATTTCGATGGAGGCAAAATTCTAGAGGCCCGTGTGCTGTGTGATGTCAGTGCACGTTAAAGCAACCCAGGTGGTCGAAATTTCCGGAGATCTTCACTACGGCGTCCCTCATAGCCTTAGTTGCTTCGGGACGTTAAACCCTAATAAACCAAACCAAACTATCTTTGAATTTCAAGGAGAACCTTCAGCTAGTCAAGAAAGTACTTGTTAGTGCTGTACAGATCTCAACGCTTTCTTTCGGTTGGGTGTAGCTGGTTTTTTTTTTTAAATTCATGTGAACAATATTTCTCCAGTGTGAATCTCTACGCCACCTGTTTGTGCGTAAGTTGTGTCAGAGTGTACTTTTGTTTCCTGCTTCTTGCGAACATGCACATTACTGTCAACGATTGGTCCCCAATCCTGCCATAGCACAAATCTGTTCTTTTTTTAAAGACCATTAAGCAAAACTCAGTACGATATCTCGCTTAAAGTGCGAACATGTGCGCTGGGTATCTCCATTGAAGGCTGTCTATCGCTTTTTACATTTCAAGTGATACAGAGATGTAGTGAACAGAACCGAAACCGATTGTGTGTCCTTTTTGCTGTTGCTATCAGCGATTTCGGATAAAACCGCCACTCTTGAGGAAGTGCCTAAAGTAGAGAAGCGATTGTTAATAGAGGATTTACTTCGAACATTGCACCCGAGTACGAATCTGCGAGCTATATTTGATGATATTTAACGCCGCTCTAGCCATTCCTAAGCAATAATTCCTTTGACTTTCATTAGTAAGCCCAGCACTTCTGTGTTTCGAATACTTTCTATTAAGTTTAAAAAGTCCAGTAGTTCTTGGATTAATGCAATAGAACACATCTTTGCTTGTGGCTTGTGATGGATTCGAGCGATGAAGCTCTACTATTGTCGGTTTTCCGCTTGCTACAGGCATTCCAGTTGTGTCGTGTGGAAAAGTCAAGACGAGAACATGACTTTCGCAAAGAAATGCCCGAGGTGTAGTTCGGAGGCTTGGATCAGAAAGCTGCTTTCTGTTCACAAGCAGAGACTTGAAGTATGCTTTTTCACAACATATGAAGATGTACTTCAACTAAAATTAGAAGGACATCAATATTATTCACCAAGCACTAGAAAGACGTCACCGCAAAAGGAAAAGTGCAAAGAAGTGTCGAGTCAAATGCATATTTTATTTTGTCAGGATTTTTGATTCACGCGCTCCTGAAACGCAAGGGGCACTTTAAAATAAGCTGGCTTTGAGCTTACTTCTTATTTTTCACTAAATGTCGAGAGGAGCTTCTTTATGAAGTTTAATCCCAGCTGGAAGACTCTTTGTGCATTCTGTGTGTTTGCTGGGGTCTATATTAAGATAACCATCATATTTCAGTTTTTCTCGAAGAAATATTTACGTTGCGCGTAGAAAGAAACGCTCTGATGAAATAGAGTGGTAGCGAAAATAAGGTGTTGACTGCAAGACTGCCCCGAGAGCTTTTAAGCATGCGCTGCCGTCGTAATGTGCTCGCTATACGGTGCCTGGGGAAGTAAAAGTTCGCCGCATGCAATACGGCGTACCTGATTGTTATGCCTCCGAGTCTGCGCGATAAAATCTTAAAAGTTTCCCACGCCGCACCAACTTCCGACAAGCACAGGTATCGCCCCTGTGCTTTCAGGATCGAGAAAAAGTATTACTGGCCTCGTTTTAATACAGACGTTCTGCAGTACGCCAGAACGTGTCGCGGCTGCCAGCATCACAAAGTGATATCATAAGAAGCAAGTGGTTTCTTCAAGCCAATAGAACCATCAATACCCTTCCAGCATATCGGCATGAACATGCTGAGTTCATTCCCACTTTTGAAATCGGGTAACTAGACGGTCATCGTTGCTTTGTACTACCTCACACGATACGCGGAAACCAGCTGTGCCAAAGGGCATAGTGCTGAAAAATGCAAAATTCCTCATTTATTAAACTGTTCTACTTCATGGTGCCCCTGAGATTGCGATCACCGACCGGGCTATCGTATTCTCGGCAGAGTTGCTGCAGGAGATTTTGATGCACTCTCGTACAAACTACCGGTGGAGAACACCATATCACCCGCAAGTCACGCTTTGACAGAACTACTGAACAAAGCGCTCTATTATATGCTCTCAAGGTATGTCGACGTTGCGCATAAAATATGGGATGAAGTGCTAGCCTACGTCACCTTCGCGTACAATACTGCGGTACAGGAGGCAACCAACATGTCACTATTCTGCATTGTTCACGGCAGCGAAGCAACTACGATGATGGAGCCATATTAACCTATATTAACCGAAAAAGCCTGCTTGTTGATGTTTGCACCCTTCTGCACTTTCCTGTAGAGGCCCTTTAGCTGGTCAAGGCGTGGGTTCAGAACCAGCGACGCCGGGATGCACAACGCTATAACCTCCGACGCCGTGATGCTCGGTGCATAACTGGAGACCGTGTGACTCTTGCTTCCCATTCGCCGACACGGGGAGCAGTATACTGTGCCGATACATCGGGCCGTACAGAGTGCTAAAACCAGTATGGGACCTAAACACGGAGGTCGTTCCTAACGGTTTTCTAGAGTCCCGTGCTCCCGGAGGGGGTCGGTACACCTCTCTACACCTCTCCGTCCTAGTTTTTTGCGCTAACTTGTTAAGCATATCGGGCGATGTTTATTTTCCACGGTGGCCAATGACACGGTGTATACCTCGTCTTCGCTCCGCGCTGTTCTCGAACGCTCGTCTCACCGAGTAACTGAAGGATGCCCTACAGACTGATGACTATCTGCTGTACCAACGAAAAAAAAAAAACAAAAAAAGTTAGGACACAACTCTTGAAATATGCTTTTACTGGTGACACCGCCAGCTTCCATTACATGTCACCTGCTTTCTTTTTGATCATTACCATCTGGTCCCGTCGGCCGGACAGTACCTAGGACGGAATGCCGCAAGGAAGAGTTTTTTTTACCTTTTCTTATCTTTCTCACTATATTTGAAAATGTTTCTTGGCAGAGGAGTTTTCCGTGCGTCTAATGGGCATAGCAATCTGGCCGTTTGTTTCGGGCACCTATTGTCCTCCCGTAGATGCATGAATGCGGTACAATCGAGCGGATATTATTCAGACCGCCGTGGCGCGCCGCTGGAAACTGTTGGGTAAGACATGAATGCTGATAAGTTTTGAGCTCCACTGTAAATTCCAGCATTTAGGGTGTTATGGTGCCGGGCAAGAAAAAGTATTTGCTTTTAGATAATGAGCTTTGCTGCTGCAAATAAAATGGGACATTTCGAATGAGAGAAAAGGTTTTATGTTTCAGCAATGTGAGTATCAAGTCAGGCTTAAAATATTTTCTTTACTACTACTGCCAGTGGCATTACTGTGTTAGTTGTAATGCCTAATGAAGCAGTGATTTCTCATCCGAAATTCCGGAGCGCTCAATAGTTTCTGAATAACAGGCGAAAGCTGCGTGCCATTTTAACCTTTACTTTTGCATTTTTAAAATTACGCAAAATTACGCCCTTCTGGCAATAAACTGCTCTGAAATGGAAGAGAACCATGTGTTCGAAAGACCATTCAAGAAAACACAGTACGGTATCTTGCTTAATATGGGAACATGTGCGTTGGGTATCTCCATTGAAGGCTCTCTATCGCTTTTTACATTTCAAGTGATACAGAGATGTAATGAACAGAAACCAAACCGATTGTGTGTCCTTTTTTGCTGTTGCTATCACCGCTCTCAGTGAAAGCGGCCAATGAAGTACCTAAAGTAGAGAAGCGATTGTTAATAGAGGATTTACTTCAAACAGTAAACAGTAGTTCAAACAGTAGAGCTGGCTCAGTGGTTACGGCGCTCGGCTGCTGACCCGAAAGACGCGGGTTCGATCCCGGCTGCGGCGGCCGAATGTCGATGAAGGCGAAATTCTAGAGGCCCGTGTACTGTGCGATGTCGGTGCACGTTAAAGTACCCCAGGTTGTCGAAATTTCCGGAGACCTTCACTACGGCGTACCTCACAGCCTGAGTTGCTTCGGGACGTTAAACCCCAATAAACCAAACCAAACCAAACCAAACTTCAAACATTGCACTCGCGTACGAATCTGCGAGCTATATTTGATGATATTTAACGCCTTCTAGCCATTCCTAAGCAATAATTCCTGTGACTTTCTTTAGTAAGCCCAGCACTTCTGCGTTTCGAATACTTTCTATTAAGTTTAAAAAGTCCAGTAGTTCTTGGATATATGCAATAGAGCACGTCTTTACTTGTGGCTGGTGATGGATTCGAGCGATGAAGCTCTACTATTGTCGGTTTTCCGCTTGCTACAGGCATTCCAGTTGTGTCGTGTGGAAAAGTCAAGACGAGAACATGTTTTTCGCAAAGAAATGCCCGAGGAGTAGTTCGGAGGCTTGGATCAGAAAAATGCATTCTATCTACAAGCGGAGACTTGAAATATGCTTTTAAACGTACTTCAACTAAAACTTGAAAGGCCATCAATAATATTCGCCAAGCACTGGAAAGACGTCACCGCAAAAGCAAAAGCGCAAAGAAATGTCGAGCCAAATGCATAGTTAAATTTTTTTTAGGATTTTTGATTCACGCGCTCCTGAAACGCAAGGGGCACTTTAAAATAAGCTGGCTTTGAGCTTCCTTCTTATTTTCCACTAAATGTCGAAAGGAGCTTCTTTATGAAGTTTAATCCCAGCTGGAAAACTCTTTGTGCATTCTGTGTGCTTGCTGGGGTCTATATTAAGATAACCATTATATTTCAGTTTTTCTCCAAGAAATATTTGCGTTGAGCGTAGAAAGAAACGCTCTGATGAAATAGAGTGGTAGCGAAAATAAGGTTTTGACCATATTGTTTTGCTTTAGGTCGTGCCGGCACGCAAGGCCGATTGTTGTCTTGATGACAATTTTATTATACATGGCACCAAACCTCTTAAGTCAAATTGTGGTGTTCGCACAATATTCATTAACTAATATGGAAGCCTCGCTGCATGGAGAGCCTTTTTAGGATCTAAACGACCTAGTTGTAAGTGCTTGCTTACTGCTATTCCTAGTGGGACTTAGTTGTCGCAATCTTATGGTCATTCTGATGCTCCGTTTAATGGCGGTCAGAGAAGACATATGAGCGCAGTGAGAAAAGACAATCTTAAAACCAACTTGAATGAATATCAAAGTATATAATGCTACTGTCCCATGTTTATATAGGTTGTGGTGTCCTCACTACCACGGTAACGAAGAGGACTTACGGGCAGTAGAGGGCCCGTGCTATAGCGGTCGGAATGTAGGTACCACTGCTTACTAGGAATCTCGGATTAAAGACCCTTTTATATCCACCGTCTATGAGGATATTTGGTGAGCACCGACTCTCTCGGCGATATGGAAAATATTATGAAGATTTGCGTGGTAAGATAATTCTTAGAACACTTCCTGATTGTTTTGGTTTATGGTTCATGGGGGTTTAACGTCACAAAGCGACTCAGGCTATGAGGGACGCCGTAGTGAAGGGCTCCGGAAATTTCGTACACCTTTGGTTCTTTAACGGTCTCGGACATCGCCCAGTACACGGGCTTCTGGGATTTCGCCTTCATTGAAATTCGACCGCCGCGGCCAGAATAAAGCCTGCGTCTTTCGGTACAGCTGCCGAGCGCTACAACCATTGATCCACCGCGGCGCCTTCTTCCAGTTTGGAGGGCGGTATGTCGACAGTTTCGAATAATGAAAAAGGTGCGTAAGTTTATTTAAAGTGTAGAGAGAATAGAGTAGCATGAGGGTAATTACAACACTGAGTGACATATAGGCACCTGCGTTGGAAAAAGTAGCAGCCTGACGAGTAAAGCAGAGGTACCCGATTGGCTAAAAGTAACCGAGAAAAAGGGTTTGCTTCTCCGCCGTATTGAGATACCCAACGCACTTCTACATACCCAAAAGGTCTCAAAAGATGATAACAATGGTTCCCATTACTTTTCACAGGCTTAGAGCTTAAGGTTTGTCAGAAGTGCGCTGCAACACGGCTAAGAAGCAAATCCCGTTTATCGGTTACTTTCGGCAAATACGGTGCACCTTCATCTCCCACAAGCCGCGAAACCTGACATGCTCAATTTCCACGGTTAAATGGTTGACGAGTGCCATGCGTGCCACTCGAAATATGATTGCAATCAAATGAGCATTGCGCTGTATGTACGAAGAAGTACAACAGTGAATGATGAAAATGGTAAACCTGTTTCTAGTAACTGAAATCATAGTGAAAGCTGTACGAGGGGGTACCCAAAAGAAACCGGACTAAATTTTTTGGTCGGCAAAGCTTCTGTGGTACCGCGTTTTGCCACTTGGAGCGCATAGAACGAACATTCCAGAGTCAGTAAGCCGAGTGCCGTCGTTGAAGGAGGTCTGACTAGTTTAGGCAGAGTTTTAGAGTGGCGACTGTTTTGTGTGAATGTCGTTTTTGCAATGGCTGATTTTCCTAAGCAGCGTGCGCCGGTGAAATTCTGATTTTTGCTCGGAAAAAGTTGAATGGAAACTCTTGAAATATTAAGAAAGACGTACAAGGACGATGCTATGGGGACAACTCAAGTGTTCCTGAATCGAATCCTGAATCAAGGCAAAAATCATGCCAATGGAGAACTTCAAATTCACCTCGCCTCAAGAAAGCTCGTCAGGTGAAACCAAACGTCAAAACATTGCTGATTTGTTTTTTCGTCGTGAGAGGAGTCGTCCATTGAGAATTTGTTCCGCAGGGTCGGACAGCTAGCCAGGCTTTCTACTTGGATGTTTTGAAAAGATTGGGCAGCAGTGTGCGATGGAAGCGGCCAGATTTGTGGCGGTCGGGTTACTGGTTTTTCCATCATGACAATGCCCCTGCTCACACAGCCCTCTCTCTACGACAATTTTGGACCAAAAATGGCATGATCCCTATTCCTCAACCCTCATACTCTCCCGACCTTGCCCCGTGCTACTTTCTTTGTTTCCGAGAATGAAAAAATAGGTGAATGGAAAGCGTTTCGCTGATGTTGCTGAGGTGAAGAAAAAAACGACGGAGGCACTGTCAAGCATCACAAAAGATTAATTTAAACAATGTTTTGAAAAATGGAATGAAAGATTCGACAAGCGTATCATTGCAAGTGGGGAATACTTTGAAGGAGATTGAAGGTCTGTGCTTAAAATGTGAACAAATAAGTTCAAACAAAAATAAGTCCGGTTTCTTTTGGGTACCCCCTCGTATTTGCGCTTTTGACCTGCAAACGGAATTCAGGTGGGGAAAGTAATGAGACTTCGAGTGGACGCCAGCACGCGAATAAGATGCTGGTTGGATCAGTCGCCAGTATTAATTAAGGGACAGGTTTTGTTGTAATACCGGTCTTGTTGCCGCTGTTAGTTCAAAGTGGAAAGGCTCTCCTCAATACGTCACAAATGTAAGGTTCTATAATTCGGCAAGCAACATCAATATCATACAAAGACGAGACAAAGGCTCCACCATCACTGTGCATCTCATTCCATTATCGCGTCTCCTTTTCCCGGACGGAATTTTCAGCGCCGTCAATCCGTTTCAAAATTCCGAAAAGCGGTAATAGGATACCACCAGCCGCATCGAGCCAGATTTTCACTTATAACGGAAGCTGCCACGATTTGTAGTTTAGACCTGCCTTGCCAACTTACAAGCAGACACGATTTAATAAAACAGTGCCGAAATACATGTGAACATAACCATGATACCCACTGAAACGCACATTAGCGCCTTTTAGTTTTTTCTCGCACCCGTCCTCCACAGTTTCAGTGTTCACCGGAATAGCTGCTCAGTGTCCTAATGAGGGGCCCTCTAGATCATGCGAGGTTTGTTTTTGGTTTTATGCGAAGCATATTAACGTAGGTTTCGGGCCTTCGAGCGACGCCCGGCGGTGGCCACCATTGACCCTGAAGTGGGGTCACGTGACATGACGTCACGTGATGACGTCACACCGGCTGCAGATGGGGCCTCATATCGCGCCGTCGGTCGCCTCCCGGCGGTGGCCACCATTGACCTTCAAGTGACCTTCAAGTAGGTCACGTGATGACGTCACACCGGCTGCAGATGGAGCCTCATATCGCGCCGTCGGTCGCCTCCCGGCGGTGGCCACCATTGACCTTGAAGTGAGATCACATGATGTGACGTCACTTGATGACGTCACACCGGCTGCAGATGGGGCCTCATATCGCGCCGTCGGACGTCGCCCGGCGGAGGCCTCCACGCTTCGGTTCACGCCGTCGCGCGCGACGCGGCGGCGGCGCCACCATCGCTGCATCACGTGATATGTGACGTCACGCCAGGGATGAAGCGGCGCGCGCCCGCCGCCGCGTCAGTCTCTGTGCCCGCAACCGCGCCAGCGTCTTTGCGCCAGGCGTGTATGCGGTCAAGATGCCTCCAAACGCTAAGGACGTTAATAATAGGAATGCAAAACGAAGGCTGCAGCGTGCTACGGAAACCGATGAGGAACGCGAAGAACGCCTAGCCAAGCGGCGCGCTCAATATGCGGCTCGACGACAACGCTCCGAGGGTGTAAGTGAAGCCTCATCCAGTGATTCAACTAGCGGAATCGGCGACTCCGTCAGCATTTCTACCAGTTCGGAGCGCTGGAATACCACTAAACGACAGAGACGTGCCATGGAAACCATCGAAGAGCGACAACAGCGACTCGAAAAGGAACGACTGAGACAGGAAGGGAGAAATGTTGCCAACCGACAGAAGCGTGCTTTCGAAACTCCCGAAGAACGAGAGTAGCGCCTCGAAAAAGAGCGGCCCAGACGAGAAATGGAGAAGGAAAATCGGACATTTCTGCAGGCCGTCGAAGAAAGATATGCCCTCGGCTTGTGTGAACTACAGCCAAAGTCCACGACTCAGTGGGGAAACAGTTTAGACTTCGTGTTGTGTAGAAATGCTCAAAGACAATACAGAATAAGTGACGTGCAAACCAAGAGTCATGCATTTACGGACCATAAGAGTGTGTTTGTCGGGCTGCAAAGAATAAAGTACGATGATTAACCTAAAACCACGTCTCTGTTACTTAGCCCCATCCACACTGAGGCAGCTGCTTAACATGCTTCGCATCCACTGGGCTTAGACTTGATAAGCCTCCAATTTTTTCATCCTTTCGAAACAAAGCGGAGAAATGATTTTTTGCCCGTATTCTTCCAGCACTAACTATACTTCAAGACGCACATATGATGAGGCTCAATAAATAGGGTTGAATATTTAAAACACCTTGCCTGCTTTTCAACTTTTTGTTTTATAGTACAAGATTGTGCTATAATGTTTGAGGTTGCCCACAGGAACGAGAGCCCAGTTTTCAGGCCTTCCGAGCTGCGACACTGCTTTGAAATATGAAGCGTGAAAAAGACGTCTTCGAATGGTGCCAGTTTTGTTTTCCCAGGTTTTGCATACATCAAGTGGGCCCACTGCTAAAGGCGTCAGCACAGAACTAATGAAACAAAATTATTGAAAAAGCGCAATAACTCTACAGGTATTATTGCCTTTCTTATATACCAGATCCATGCCATTTCAACAGTGGCCAACGTAGGGAGGCCACATCAACGAATCGTGAAAAGCGTGCTTTTTTTGTTGAATACCATCAACTAAAATTCCCGTTGTAAATGCTCAAAAAAGTTTCACTGCCTTTAAATGTGATGTCACGTGGTTTATATTAGTCAAGTATATTCCTTAAGTTTGCTTTTGATTACGTAAAAAGTCCCCCTTGCCGCGCAATACACATTCACTGATTGCACTCAAGTGTATCACATAAACGTTCTCAAAAAGTCTCTAGTGAATCCTTTGGAAAACGTGGTATAGCTTTGTCAGAAGCCGATAGTGGCTAAATCCCTCATTAAGCATTTCCTTGTGGAAAGAAGCGGGCTATTCCAGTTTTTTTTTTGGAGAAAATTCTTTCCAGTAGAGATGGATCTTGTGGGCGGGTGTTCTTAGCTGGAGCCCGACCTGACATTTGTCGCTGCCACATCCTGTCTCATAGGTTTTACAGTCGCCTTAGCATCCACATATGAAATAACGTCGACGGACGAAAAAAAGTTGCTCTCACTAAAAAAAAAAGAATAAAACATGCGTAGATTATGAAAAGAAAAGAGAAAATAACCGCACTCGACACTTTAACTTTTGCAGAGGCAGAAAAGCCAACACGATCCTTTAAAGACGCATCAACTCAAGAACACCAAAAGCGCATTTTATACGTTCTTTGTTGCTTCTTTTTTACCGGAGGTCATTCTTTCGCCATCACTCCTGCTGTATAATCGAAAGAACATTTCGAAACACGACCCCCACTTGTACAGAAGTTTGTTTCGGACAATCGCACGGCTTCATGATGGGCTGGTGTGAAGCCATTGGACAGTCACCCAAATGTGAACCCGCCCTCCTATTCTGTCTTGAAACAAACCACCAATGATATCAGCAAAATATGGAATCGGAAATAAAGGGCGTGATTGCAGCATAGCCCTGGACAATTGCGTTCACAAACAGCCGTACCTACAGCTTGTATCCACATGAGTTTAAGCTGTTTTTTATATTCAGCTCCAACGGTCTCCATCATTAAATCCGTTTGCAACTTCTTCGCGCGAGTTGTCGCCCTTGCCAAATCAGAAAATAATTGAAACAAATAAACAATGAACCATGGGAAGAATATTGTCACGTTGGTAATCAGCGGCTGAGGGTCCACAGATGGTCAACAGACGTGCGCTTCCAGATCACTTTCACTTTCACACACACACTTCCTCTTCTTCTTGAGAGGCGCTTCCGTCTGCACGAGCGCTGGCGTCATTAGCCCCCCTCCTGCGAAGGCATCGACCCGATGGCGCCACGAACGCAGGGGTGGTGTCGAGAACAGTTAGTGCGCCCTTTCATAGTAGGGCTTCAGGCGAACCACGTGGACCACCTCGGGGCGGGGGTGGCGGCGAGATTGTTGAGGCTCGTGAGGGAAGACTTCATAATTCAGGGCTCCAAGGCGTCGCACAATTCGGTAAGGACCGAAATAGCGGCGCAAGAGCTTTTCACTTAGGTCGCGTCGTCGGATTGGGGACCAAACCCAGACGAAGTCACCCGGGAGGTATTCAACAAGCCGCCTCCGTAGGTTGTAGCGTTGCGCGTCCTGGCCCTGTTGATCTTGAATGCGAAGCCGTGCGAGTTGGCGGGCAACTTCGGCGCGTTGTAAGAAGGATGCAACGTCGTCATTTGGGTTATCTTCGTCATGGGGCAGCATGGCATCGAGTGTTGTCGTCACTTGACGGCCATAAACGAGGCTAAAGGGCGTCATGTTGGTGGTTTCTTGTACGGCTCTATTATACGCGAACGTGACATAGGGCAGGACGTCCTCCCAGGTTTTATGTTCCACGTCCACGTACATGGAATGCATGTCTGTAAGCGTCTTGTTTAGACGTCCCATCAGTCCGTTAGTTTGGGGTTGATAGGAAGTCGTCCTACGGTGAATGGAGTGACTAAAAACTAGAATATGGTGCAAGAACCCAGAGGAGAAGGCAGCCCCTGTGTCCGTAATCAAAACTTGTGGAGCTCCATGGCGTAAGACGATTTGATGCACAAAGAACTGGGCTACTTTGAGGGGGGTGCTACTCGGAAGGGATGCTGTCTCTGCATAATGCGTGAGATAATCAGTGGCTACGATTATCCACCTTTTTCCGGAGCCTGATGTAGGGAAAGGTTCCAGCAAGTCCATGCCGACTTGTTGAAATGCTTTCGAAGGCGGCTCAACGGGCTTGAGGAATCCGGCTGGCTTCACGGGCGGGACCTTACGGCGCTGGCAATCCCGGCAAGTGCGGACGTAGTGTGCAACGTCATAACCCAGGCGCGGCCAGTAGTACTTCTTTTGAATTCTGGCTTGTGTTCTAGTAATCCCAAGGTGGCCGGAAGCTGGTTCGTCATGGCAGGCGTGAAGAATTTCATTGTGTAGGGACACGGGGATGACCAGTAAGTACGGCCTAGTGTTGGCAGCGAAGTTCTTCTTAAAGAGAACACCGTTACGTATGCAGAGAGACGACAAAGAGCGCCTGAAGGCTTTAGGAACTGTGCTGCTGGCTCCTTCAAGATAACGAATGACGTCGCGAAGATCAGGGTCGGCGCGTTGATGCTCGGCGAAATCGTTGGTATGGACGGCACTCAGGAATATTTCTTCGTCGTCAGCAGCGTCATCCGGAGCTGTTTGCACGGGAGCACGAGATAAACAGTCTGCGTCTGCAAGTGTGTGACCGGATTTGTAGATGACGGTGATATCGAACTCTTGAAATCGAAGGCTCCATCTAGCTAGGCGGCCGGAAGGATCCTTGAGATTGGTCAGCCAGCATAGGGCGTGATGATCGGACACTACTTTGAAGGATCGTCCATAAAGGTATGGTCTGAACTTGGAAACTGCCCACACGATGGCGAGGCACTCTTTTTCAGAGGCAGAGTAGTTGGCCTCTATCTTGGAGAGTGCACGGCTGGCATAGGCGATGACACGTTCTTGGTCCCACTGAACTTGAACAAGGACAGCACCCAAACCAACGTTGCTCGCATCGGTGTGGACCCGTGTGTCAGCAAGCTCATCAAAGTGCGCCAGCACGGAGGGTGACTGCAGGCGGCGTTGAAGCTCTTGAAACGCCTTCTGCTGCGGAGGTTCCCACTTGAACGGTATATGCGCATTTGTCAGGTCAGTAAGGGGTGAAGCAATTTTAGAGAAATTCTCCACGAAGCGGTGGTAATATGAGCATAGCCCTAGGAAGCGACGGACTTCCTTTTGGTCACGCGGCGGTCGAAAATTGGCAATGGCGGATTTTTTTTCAGGATCCGGAAGAACCCCTTCTTGGTTGACGACATGGCCTAAACACTTTAGCTCTTCATAAGCAAAATGGCATTTTTCGGCTTTGAGAGTAAGGCCTGATGATGTTATGGCCTGCAAGACCTCCTCGAGGCGACGAAGGTGCTCCTCGAAAGACGGGGCAAAAACGATGACGTCGTCCAGGTAGACCAGACAAGTTTTCCACTTCAAATCCGCAAGGATGGTGTCCATGAGCCTTTGGAAAGTCGCGGGTGCCGAGCAAAGACCAAATGGCATAACCTGAAACTCGTACAACCCGTCTGGAGTGATGAATGCCGTCTTTTCGCGGTCTCTTTCGTCTACCTCAATTTGCCAATATCCAGACTTCAAATCCAGCAGATACACATCCTTTTTAGTGATGTTGTTTAACCGACGTTAGTCAACGCAGAATCGTAAGGTGCCGTCCTTCTTCACAAGCACTACAGGTGCCGCCCACGGGCTCCTAGAAGGGCGAATAACGTCGTTTGCGAGGATTTCTTTCACCTGTGTGCTAATAGCCTCACGTTCTTTGGTAGACACTCGATAAGGTGGCTGTCGGAGTGGCGGAATATTTTCGTCTTTAATAATGCGATGTTTCGCAAGATGCGTCCGCCCGACGCGTGGCGTGGACACGAAGGCACCACGGTAGCGACTGAGCAGTTCCCGTACTTTGTCTCGCTGGGCGGGCGGCAAGGTTGGGTTAATATCGTACTTAACACCAGCAAGTCCGTCGGGCTCAGTTGTTGAAGCAGATGTTAAACTGTGCACACACCTATTTTCACTAAGAGCCACAGTCGTTTCCTTGTTAAGGGGTTGGTGTTCGTTGCTGAAGTTGGTGAGAAGAACGTTGACCTTGCTATCTTCAAGGAAGACAACCGCCATGGCGACGGAAATACCTCTGTCCAGTAGCAACAGCTGCTTGCTTTCGATGACACCCTCAATTTCCCGTATGTGCTTTGAGCCGACCGTTACCATCGCACTGGAACGTGGAGGCACGGTCACGTGTTCGTCCAGAGTGTGCAGCGCCGCTGGGAGAACACTATCCAAGGATATGGCCTTCTCGGTCGAGAACTTGACGGACTGCGATTGCAGATCAATAACTGCACCGTTTTCGGTCAGATAGTCAATACCGAGTATGACGTCCCGGGAGCACTCGGCTAACACTACGAACGTTGCCAAGAATGTTTGGCGTTGCACGGTTACCCTCGACGTGCACGTTCCCGTAGGTGTAATTGAATGTCCCCCTGCAGTACGCATCTGTGGGCAAACGGTTGTGACCTTTTTCAGTGCCGCGGCGTATTGTCCACTAAGTACTGAATAATCGGCACCAGTATCCACCAGCACGGTTACATCGGCGCCGTCAACCAAAATCTCCAAGTCGGCAGTTGGTGGTGTCTTACTTTGGGGATGTCGAGGCATTCGGTCTCGGCTGCGGTGCGTCGAAGGAGTTCGGCATCGAGGAAAGACGTCGTGGCCATGGAGGGGTGCGTCAGGACATCAGATAGTTTTGAGGTACGTGGGCTCAAGAATCGTCGGTACGGCTACGGAATTCGGCATTGGTTGAGAACTGTCTTGTGGCGATGGAGGATCTTGTATACTTTTTCTTTGAGCAGCCGCAGCTCCAGAGGCTGCTGCATCTAGTTTCCCCTGCGGGGACTCTGAGACTGGCCTCGCCCTGGGGAACTGTAGCGACGCGGCGATGGAGATCGAGAGAAACGGCGCTGTGCGGAGTCCACTTGCGAGATGTAGTCCGCGATCTCCTGCGGTCGTTCTCCATACATCGGACGATGAAAACCGACGGGGAATCCTCGAAGGCCCATCTCCCTGTATGGGCAGCGACGATAAACATGTCCAGCCTCACCGCAATGGTAGCACAGCGGCTGATTGTCTGGCGCTCTCCAGACATCCGTTCTGCGGCGTCCTAGCCGCTGTGGAGAATTTGGCTGGGGAGGTGGAGTTCGTGCAGCGGCGGAGGCAGGTGTGTCGTAACGTCGGTTCGGCTGCGATGGAATAAAACGGCGTGTGACGGAGGCGTAGCTGAGATTCGGGGGCTGAGGCTGCACAGGGCCGGCAACAGGTAGTGCTGTACAAGTGCCTAGAGCTTGCTGCACCTCCTCACGGACAACGTCAGCAAGAGTGCTAGGATGAGGCTTTTCCTTGTACGGAAAGAGCTTTGCCAGTTCCTCCTTCACAATACATCGTATCATCTCACGTAAGGAGTCTGCCGACTTCACCGTGGCGTCCTCCACAGAGGCCGTGAGCATCGACGCTGTTGTACGGTCGTACTGCCGGGCCCTCATGTCCAAAGACTTTTCGATGGTGCTCGCCTCCTTTACGAAGTCAGCTACAGTGACTGGAGGACTTCGAACCAGGCCGGCGAACAGGTGCTCCTTGACACCTTTCATGAGGAAGCTCACCTTCCTCTCCTCCGACATGTTTGGGTCAGCACGCCGGAACAGCCTCTTCATTTCCTCAGCATACACCGTCACACTCTCGCTGGGGAGTTGATGTCTGGCTTTTAAAAGCAGGTCGGCCTTCTCCCTGCGCGACGTGCTGTCCTTGAAGGTTTGGAGGAACTCTGTCTCGAACGTATCCCACGTTCCAAGGCCAGATTCATTGTTCAGAAACCAGGTCCTCGCGTAGTCTTCAAGGGCGAAATAAACATGCCGCATCTTGCAGTCAGCGCCCCAACCATTGTAGATGGTGTAGTGATCGGAGACCCAGCAAGCGCAGAACGGCGAGCCAGTCAGGCGCCGTCAGGTATGCGGCCAAAGGCGCTGCTGTTTCTCGCCGTTGGCGTGGACAAAGGCTCAAATCCCCTTTGCCGGCGATGCTGAATGCGGCTCTGGTGCCGGACTGCGCTCCTGGGGACTGGCAGCGGAAACAGGCGAGCCAGCCGGGCGCCATCAGGCCACTTCGGCCCAAGCGCTGCTGCTCGGGGAGGACAAAAGAGACACTGCGTGGGGCAGCTACTGGCGACGGCGTCGGCGTACACAAAGGCGTCTAATCCCCTTCGCCGGGGAGGCGGAGTGCGGCGCTTCTCCCGGACTGACCGTGGAACGACAGAAGGGACCCAGTGGCGACTACAGCGGGGGCAACGGCGCCGCCAACTCATTAACCGCGTGCGCCCTGAGGAGCCGACAAGGCAGGGGCGACACGGCTGATTTGTCCCTGAAGAGGTCACCGGTGAGCGGTCAGCGCTCGCGTCCCCATCGATCAAGCTCATCATACAGCAGCAACGACCTTTGGGCCTGGTCAAACAGTTCGCGACTGAGAGACGCCAAGTCCCTCCTTGCCCGTGTGTGTATGTGCGGTGTGCGGTGCCACGTGGGGAAGGCGGAGCCTAAGAAGACGCTGGCGGCCCATTGGACGCTCAACCAGAGATCAGACTCCCTAGCTGGTCTGCCTGGGGAATGTGAACTGCATTTAAGCAGCATTCTGCGGTGTGCCAGAGGATCCTCCCCCATTTTCTGACTTTGATCTACTTGCTGTAAATATGTAAAATAAACCTTCAAGCTTGCTATTCCTCCCGAAGGCTTCCCTTCGTAGTCTGCTGCTTCGTCCTAACGCGGTGAAGACCCTGGTCCCGATCCCCGACCACATCAACTGGATGGCAGCGGTGGGATGGTCTGCGCCCGGTCCTGACTCTGGTATGGTAAGTGCACGGTCCTTCTCTTGGAGCATTGCCAGGTTTGACAACTTTGAGAATTTGTTAGCCTAGGCAATCGAAGGTTGGTAGAAGAGGCAGCCGGGGCTCCTCTAACCACGTGCAGTACAGACTTGCCATTGCTGAAATAGTCATGGACTGGAAGAAGCTGCGCAAACCAGACCTGGTTCTTATATGCGGGGAATTGGGCGTTGATTGTGGGTCCATCCGTAGAAAACCGGAATTGATTAAAGCAATTGAGGATTTCGGTGCGGACGCGGACGAGATAGCAGAATGTTGGGAGCTAATTCAGGAGGAATTAGCGAAGGCACAGGAAGAAAAGAGGAAAAGCGAAGAGCATGAAAGAGAGATTGAAAAAAAACGGCTCGATGAAAAGAAGCGAGAGGATGAAAAAAAAAATGAAACGCGAAGAGCATGAAAGGGAGATGAAAAAAAAAACAGCTCGATCTACAGATAGCTCAGGCTGCACAGGCAGAACGCACTAGGCTAGAGGTGCCAAACACTGTGGCGAGCCAGGCAGCATCAAGTGCAAAAATAAAGGACCTCTTGCTGCCGTACAAACTTGGAGAGGACATAGGGTTCTTTGTCGTGAACTTTGAGCGGGCATGTGAAAGTTGCGAGTTGCCGACCGAGTCTTGGCCGCAGAAACTTCTGACCATTCTTCCATGTGAGGTGGCTGAAGTACTCGCTCGCCTGACAAAGGAAGAGGCGGCAGACTATACTAAAGTAAAGGCAGCACTCCTAAAGAAGTATCGCCTGTCCGCAGAGGCCTTTCGATGCTGTTTCAGGGAAACCGGAAAACAGCCTAACCAGTCCTTTCCGGATTTTGCGTATAACCTTAAGGCAGACCTGAAGGAATGGCTAAAGGGAGAAGAGGCTTTCGGAACTCACGACAAGGTAATGGAGGTGATCTGCCTAGAACAATTTTATGGTTCTTTGGGGGAAGAAATGCGCGTGTGGGTACAGGACAGGCCGGGAAATAAAACCCTAGAACGCGCAGCAGAGCTCGCCGAAGAGTTCAATGCCAGGCGTAAAGCAGAGGGTGAGCGTACCCGTGTAAGCCCCAAAGCAAACAAAAAATTTCCGCGGACTGAGACGGGAGGCGCGGCAAGCCGCAACTGGCAGCGGGACGAGGGCCACAAAGCAGAAGCGAGTAACCCCCCAAAAGGGGCGCCCGAGAAAGAGAGGAGTACGGTTTTTGAAGCCAGAACAAAACCTGTGTGCTACCGATGTCACGAGCCCGGTCACCTCGCCCATGCGTGCAGGAAGGAGAAAATCGTTTTCTCGTTGGTGGAGGCCGGCGATGAGAATATGCGCCTGTTAGAGCCATACCTGAAAGACATGCAGGTTAATGGCAAACCTTGCCGGGTTATGAGGGACTCCGCGGCCACAATGGACGTAATCCACCCCACGTACGTGAATGAAGATGACTACACTGGGGAATGTGCATGGATTAAGCAGGTGGCTGAGGAGAGCAGTGCATGCTTGCCGATCGCACGAGCTAGAATAAAGGGCCCGTTTGGCGTTCTGGAAACGGAGGCAGCGGTATCGCGGAATCTGCCGGAGAAGTTTCCGTACCTCTTTTCAAATCGGTCGGAGCAGATGCTCCAGGTAGAGGGACGTAGTTTCGGCGATCGAACCGTCCAAGCGCTTACTCGTGCGAAGGCTCGCGAGATTGCAGCTGAAGTAAATCGAAGGAAGAACGAAGGTTCTTCTACGACGGGTCAGGCAGGAGCAAACCCACGAGGCGATGCTTCCGAGACCAGGGAAGAGGCTCGCGCCAGGGACGGATGCGCCGCCGAGTGCAAGGAACCAGTATCCGAGACGCAGAGCGACTCAAGGGAGATCGAGTCAAATGTCGTGCAACCACGCCTGGAACCCTTTTTAGATCTAGCAAAAGTCGATAGAGACACGATTGCAGCCGAGCAGGCGGCGGACGTCACACTTCGAGCTTTATCCAGCCAGACAGCTGAAGAAGGTGTGGCAAAGAAAAACATCACTATCCGTAACCGTTCCGGGGTGTTGTACCGACAGTACAAGGACTCAAAGGTGGTCCAGTTTGATCAGATCATTGTGCCACAGAAATACCGCACCGGCGTCCTTAAATTGTGCCATGGGGGTGGTTGGTCCTGCCACCTTAGAGTAAAAAAAACGAAGGAGTTCTGTAATTTATGTAATCCCCCCCTCACACAATACTCCATGCTTGGAGCCTGTGAGGCAACGTGAATAAATAAATAAATAAATAGGAGTTTTATAGGCCTGGCTGCTTCAGGGATGTCGAGCAGTTGGTAAAGTCCTGCGACACCTGTCAGCGTGTCGGAAAGCCAGGGGATTTAAGGAAGGCTCCGATGAAACTGGTGCCTGTGATTAGCGAACCCTTCCGTCGTTTGGTGGTGGACATAGTCGGTCCGCTACCGGTGACTCAGTCGGGCTACCGCTACATTCTAACTATAATCTGCCCTGCAACTAAGTTCCCCGAGGCAGTGCCACTCAAGGAAGTTAACTCGGTGGGGATTGTAGACGGGTTACTGTCGATATTTTTCCGCGTTGGCTTTCCGGCTGAGTTGCAGAGCGATCAGGGAAGCGTCTACACGAGTGCTTTGACTACTACATTCCTGGAAAAATGCGGGATACGCATAGTTCATAGCTCGGTCAGACACCCTCAGAGCAACAGCGTCGAAGCATGGCATTCGGTTTTAAAGCGCGTGCTAAGGGCTATGTGCTATGAGCATCGTAAGGACTGGGAAGCTTGCCTGCCGGCAACCATGTTCGCTCTCCGCTCGGTGCCGCATGAGGCCACGGGCTTCAGTCCGGCGGAGCTGGTGTACGGGCGATCACTGAGATCTCCCCTTCGGATGTTAAGAGAGGCATGGGAGGGAACCGGCGACGATCCTACCGTGGTGGAGTATGTGCTGAGCTTGCTTCATCGGCTTCCCTCGTGCCAGGAGATGGTAGCGAATAACATAAAGTCTGCACAGCAAATAGCAAAGCGGTACTATGACCGCAATGCGCGCCAACGCACGTTTGCTGTGGGTGACAAAGTGTTGATTTTAGCCGCTTCACGGGCGAACAAGCTCGCAGTTCAGTGGGAAGGGCCTGCCGAAGTAGTTGACAAGCTCTCTGACGTTAACTATATGGTTAGGAGGGCAGGCCGGAGGAAGGAAACGAGGGTTTATCACTCGAATCTCATGAAACCCTACAGGGAACGCGAAGCCATTGTCCACCTTACTCTTAATGTACCAGAAGAAATGGAGACAGAATTTGTGTTTCCAGGGGGCGAGGCCGAATCACACCCGTTCAAAAACCTGCTCGAGAAGATTCATGCCGAGGAAAGCGTGAGTGCCGAAAAACGGGATGACCTGGGGAAACTACTGTCCGAGTTCCAGGCTGTTTTTTCGGATCAACCAGGGAGAACGGATTTGATAGAACATGACATTGAACTAATATCAGACCAAACCATTCGCTCTAGGCCATATCGAGTCTCGCCGCAGCAGAAGGAAATTTTAGTTTCTGAAATAAAACGGATGCTGGAGCTGAGGGTTATAGTTCCGTCAGAGAGTGAATATACGTCTCCCCTCTTGCTAGTGCAGGTACCTGGCAAAGACTCGAGATTTTGCATTGATTAACGCCGGCTAAATGCTATAACCCGCGACCAGCTGTACCCAATTCCTAATTTGGAGGAAAGAGTAGAGGCTGTTGGCCGGGCCGCCTATGTGTCGACCCTTGACTTAACGCGGGGATACTGGGAAGTGCCCCTGACAGAAAGAGCGAGCCGTTACGCGGCGTTTATCTCGCCCATGGGTACCTTCCGACCGCTTGTGATGAGCTTTGGGCTAAAAAAACGCCCCGTTTTGCTTTTCCCGGTTAATGGATCGTGTCCTCAGGGGGACGGAAGACTGTGCGCTTCCTTACCTCGACGACATAGCAGTTTTCTCGCACAGCTGGGATGATTATTTGCGTCATTTGCGGGAAGTATTGACCCGGGTGCAAAAGGCCGGCCTCACAGTCAGGGCGGAGAAGTGCCAGATTGCAAAAGCTGAGGTAGAATACTTAGGGCATGCAATCGGAGGGGGAACCGGAAGGCCGCTGGATGCAAAGGTGCAAGCAATCCAGGAGTACCGCCGACCTGTGACTAAGACCGATATACGGGCCTTCTTAGGTCTAACCGGTTATAATAACAACTATATCCCCAGCTATTCGGAAATCGCCAGTCCATTGACGGACAGTCTAAGAAAGGCCGAGCCGGTTCGGGTGATTTGGGACGATGCTAAGGAAAGCTCTTTCAGGGCCCTAAAGGCAGCATTAATAGGGCAACCTGTGCTGAGAGCCCCCGCGTATGACCGCCCCTTCATCCTTCAGTGCGATGCTAGCGACAGGGGCATGGGAACAGTGTTAAGCCAGCACGACGAGCTCGGAGCAGAGCATCCGGTTTTGTATGTGAGCCGAAAGTTGACCACAAGGGAGCAGGCTTACAGCGCGTCTGAGAAAGAATGTGCCTGTTTGGTATGGGCCACCCAGAGGCTAAGGTGCTTCTTGGCAGGTTCAAGGTTCACTACAGAGACTGATCACTGCCCGTTAACGTGGCTTAGAAATATGTCACCAAAGAATGGGAGACTTTTGCATTGGAGCCTAGCGCTTCAAGAGCACAACTTTGAGATCCGCTACCGGAAGGGACGGGAAAACGGGAATGCCGACGGTCTCAGTCGTAGCTTTCCTTTATAATCTCGGAAAATGCTCCCGTTCAATTTTTTTTTGCTTCTGCGTACGTACCTCATTGCTTTAAACAAGGACTGGGTTCTCACCAAACTTCAGATGCATGTCTTTTGCTAAAAGAAAAAGAAAAGGAGGAACCAGTTCGGGTTCAGCAGACTTCCGGGCGTGTGCTGTGAGCGAGGGTTAAGTCACCCAAAATTTGCAGCCATGTTGCTCAGTATTAAAAACCTGGCGGTGTTCTGGGACTGGCCGCGTGCTGCCTTGCCGGAGGTGGGCGCTGAGCTCAGATCTGATCACTAATGATCTGTTTCGAGGACCATTGCAAGATGTGCAGGGCTTCCTGGCCGACCTGTCGAGCAGAAGGACTGGACGCTGACGTACATTCGTGGTGCACCGATCAGCTGCAACCACTTCGTGGCGTCTTCTTGGCGGCGGACGGACTGTAGTGATCGGAGACCCAGCAAGCGGACAACGGCGAGCCAGTCAGGCGCCTTCAGGTATGCGGCCAAAGGCGCTGCTGTTTCTCGGCGTTGGCGTGGACAAAGGCTCAAATCCCCTTCGCCGGCGATGCTGAATGCGGCTCTGGTGCCGGACTGCGCTCCTGGGGACTGGCAGCGGTAACAGGCGAGCCAGCCGGGCGCCATCAGGCCACTTCGGCCCAAGCGCTGCTGCTCGGGGAAGACAAAAGAGACACTGCGTGGGGCAGCTACTGGCGACAGCGTCGGCGTACACAAAGGCGTCTAAGCCCCTTCGCCGGGGAGGCGGAGTGCGGCGCTTCTCCCGGACTGACCGTGGAACGACGGAAGGGACCCAGTGGCGACTACAGCGGGGGCAACGGCGCCGCCAACTCATTAACCGCGTGCGCCCTGAGGAGCCGACAAGGCAGGGGCGACACGGCTGATTTGTCCCTGAAGAGGTCACCGGTGAGCGGTCAGCGCTCGCGTCCCCATCGATCAAGCTCATCATACAGCAGCAACGACCTTTGGGCCTGGTCAAACAGTTCGCGACTGAGAGACGCCAAGTCCCTCCCTGCCCGTGTGTGTGTGTGTCTGTGCGGTGTGCGGTGCCACGTGGGGAAGGCGGAGCCTAAGAAGACGCTGGCGGCCCATTGGACGCTCAACCAGAGATCAGATTCCCTAGCTGGTCTGCCTGGGGAATGTGAACTGCATTTAAGCAGCATTCTGCGGTGTGCCAGAGGATCCTCCCCCATTTTCTGACTTTGGTCTACTTGCTGTAAATATGTAAAATAAACCTTCAAGCTTGCTATTCCTCCCGAAGGCTTCCCTTCGTAGTCTGCTGCTTCGTCCTAACGCGGTGAAGACGCTGGTCCCGATCCCCGACCACATCAATGGCCACCCGGTCATACTGGTCCAGCCAGTCTTCGGCGTCCTCGTGTGGTTGACCGCGAAAATGGGGTGGCTCTCGCTGGTGGTGGAGCAGGACCGGCGACACTGTAGCTGGAGGATTCATCGTTGAAGGACCTGCGCTCCGTGAACAAGGGGAAACAGGGAGAAGTCCAAATTCGGGAGGTAAGCCCTGTAATCGGCGACTGCCCTGGTGGACTGGCGTGTCTACCGTCGGTATTTGTACGGGGCTCGAATTGCGGTTTGAACGGGGCGTATGGTGCATTAACGACGTACCCAGCACCTGCACCAGATGTCACGTTGGTAATCAGCGGCTGAGGGTCCATAGCGGGTCAACAGACGTGCGCTTCCAGATCACTTTCAGTGATGATGATGATGATAATGTCCTCAGGCTTTCACACACACACTTCCTCTTCTTCTTCAGAGGCGCTTCCGTCTGCACGAGCGCTGGCGTCAATATGAGGTTGGCACATGCTCTTAGTGGCTATTACCGCCTTCGAGCAAAATTAAAGCAACCTGAAGCTGGCACTAATGCCAAATTTTCCTCCGTGCACTTGCGTAATGCCCTCTTTTTGAGATATATAAGATCAGCTTTCCAAAGAGTAGTCGAAATACTTTCTTGGATGAATCTCTGCACCGACTGGGCTCACTTTGAGAAATTTTGGCAGTATTGAAAAAAGCTACATCTTTGGTAAGTGTTGACTGTATAACGCATTATTTCTTTTTAACACTCGAGAAAAGTTTACTGTTTAGCGAACAATAGCTCTGCCACACAGCAGAGCAGGCTCTCACATATTACTCAGTGGCTCAAGTGAGATATTTGGGATTGACGCCATTACTGCTCGGCGTTCAAACCTAAGCAGGGGTCAATTCTTGTACCTCCCCGATTTTCACCAATGTGAATTTTGTGAGTTATGCTGGCAAGGTGAGTTGCAGACCGAATAGTGCTCTTCTACTTAAATTTCACAGTACAGTCCGCACGGCTCGCTCTCTAGTTTATTTTATAGGGAGAGTCCAGCAAAAATGTTGGAAAATTCTTGACATATAGGCCAATAAACGTTTGCGTGTAGCTAACGGGAACCCCGGTAGCCTCTATAACTAAAGCATACTGTGAATATATTTCCTACAGCATAACGGCATTTATATAAAGAAAACTGCCTTTGCTGGCAGCATTTCTCATATTTCCAATACAATCGCATATTGTTTCTTAACACTGGAAATTATCTTAAAGATTTTATTCCCAAAGGCACCTTTTTTCTGATCCAGATTCATGCATTTGTTTGTCCTTTGTCAGAGGAATGTGCCGCTTTACTGCTTACAAACCAGCAAGTCATTTCTGTGCAGCTATTCGCTGAAAGAAAATTGACTGGTAAGGCTATTTTTTATGCGCTGTACCTCAAGCTTTTCGGCCATGCTAAGGTAAAGTTCATGGCTAAGGACACTGGAATCTAGTTAAAACTGCACATGCTAGGCTACGTAAAGGATTTCCGCAGCCACACTCGTTTGTATATTCAGCCATTCAATGCCTCTTCATGACAGCAGAGTGTACTAGAACGCTTAGGTGAGTGCGATACTACGCTTTCTCGTATTAATGAAGAAAACTAAGGGGTAGTACAGAAATAAGAAATTCGTCATTACTAGTTCGAAAAGCTGTCCACAATTTTTAGAACGTCGGGGAAGGTTCAACTACCTCTCTAAAAGAATATGTTTTAAGTCGCTGCGAACGCTTAAAGCGACAGAGAAAAATTACTGAACACCTAATGATAAGCGCCGCGGCCCCTGATATTCTTTATTTTCGTAAATTTATGCGCAAGAAAAGCTTATTTTTGAGGAAAAAGAGCCTCCAGAAATGTTCTTGAGCCATACCTTTAGTTTTTGATGAATTGCATAAAAGTATTTTGCCACTGAATAAATGCCAGCTTATCCCGTCGTCCCTTGGGAAATTTGAAACAAAAATTATTTATACTTCTAAAAAGCATAAAAAAAGCTACGGTGCCTCTTTTGCACATAGTATAAATATGTTCACGAGGTTGCTTTCTTCTTTTCCAGGTTAAAGAGAGAGAAAAATGGTTTTTTTTAGCGGCCTTTATTGCTCTTTGCGGGCTGTGCGCTGCAGAAAGTAAGTGCCTGTTATGTTTTCAGTAAACTAAACTCTAAAGGGAGCCGATAACTGATGCGTCTAGTAAATGAATCGTACGTGATTCTAGAGGAGATATTTTCTTTTCAACGGCTAGTTCAGAAGATGCAGAACATTAATGGCGCCCAATATTGGGACATACCTTCTGTCCCAAAAATTGATTGACTACACACGCGATGCCCATTGCTGCTTATCGCAGAATAAGAATTTTGCCACGGATAGGTAGCTCAGGGACGGCGAAGTTACCGTGTGAGCCAGAGCTAATTAATTCAAATCCGTATCTCATTGACGAATAATATAGGTATCGCACTGAAACCACGCCTATGAGTATGGTCATATTGGGGTGAAGCTTTGTCTGATTAGATCTACACACTAACGAACGAGCACACTCTGCTAGTTCATCGGAACCAGGACGCGGTAGAAATCGGTGATATTTTAACGGGGGTGGCAAATAGCAAGCGTTAAAATTAAACAACGAGACTACTTACTTCCGGCCATGAGAAAGTGCATGTGCTGGCTGGGGTCACGCTCACCTGTTTGGTCTGCGAGTTTACTTTTACTTCTTTTTGAGAGAGTGCAGTTAGTGACATATATTCGTCCGCTGCCACCTACAAGCAGCTTGATAACAGCAACAGGCAGCAAGCAGTGCAACGCTACAAAAAATGTGTTGCTGATTTAGTACTCCGCAAGGTTGTTGTCACTCTGACAGAAATTTCACCTTGAAGACTGCAAGAACATGGTATAAAAGTTATATTGCGCAGCTAAGCATGTAACTACAAAATTTTTGGTTGTAACGATATCAGAAGTGGTAGCGCGAGGCTTCATTGTACTTAAGAGTCTAGGGGAAGGCGTCCACCCAAACAATATTTATTCGTTCGGTAAAGAACTTTTAACAATGTGTTATAGATGACAATGGTGATGCCGTTGTTTTAGAATTTTCTTTTGTGGGTTCGCTACAATGCTCTATAAAAGCGTCGACTCTTGAGGTTCTTGTTTTCTATACAGCCCACTGGAGTGTGTGACTCTTGTTTCTTCTCCTACTTTCAGTTATTTTATCAATGAAAATCTCCAACTCGGCTGTCTTGGAAGCTCACTTTCACCAAAATGCCGCTGAGATTGTTAGGTATTTAGAGGGCTTATATTGTCGCTTAGGCACCCGTCGACAGCAATATGCTAGTGTCGAAGTTGAAAGAGTTTTTTAGAGCGAAAAGCTGTACTCCGCCCGGAATGCTGAGCATGAAGGTCAAATCACTCTAGGATTTAATCGCCAAAGGGAGACGCGGCGCGTGTGCGGAATCGCTCTTTGAAGTCACGTCCAACGCGGCGGCGACTGCCGCTTTGGACGCTCGCTCTTGCATGTGTGGCTTCATTTATTCTGACTGAAGCAATTTCCTCTCGCTGAAGCCTTGATACAATAAAGATGAACCAAAGCTACAGCTTGTCTCATCATGCTTAACAGAGCTTTCACTCTGTAAATCCTGGCTCAGGTGATCTAAGCCAAAGCCTCTTTTTCGGTTACGGCGTACTTAGAAGTCACTATTTGACCACTCCGTATTGCAGTTAAGTTAGTGAGCTCGTTGCAGAAGGACATGGAAAGTAACCACAAGTGACTAGAAAAGTACAATGAATGAAGACTGCGCTTACAAAGGAAACTATCACGAGCGTGCGTATGAAATGTACGAGTGTGCACGGGCTAATCACGAGATGGGGTAGCAGTCGCAGTCGTCGTCGAGCACAACGACGATGACAAGTACTAAGCAGCGTCCGGGAACCTTCGATCTAACAGCTAGAGCTATAAAAAGTAAAAGCGGTGATTCCCTGCTCGCGGTCGCTATATTTGAAAAAACGAAACTTTTTTCTTGCTGAGAAAAATGCAACAAAAGAATCAGAATGTCCAACACTTCGCTGTTTGTGAAGCACATTCCCGTACCTCGGGTGCGCAGTTTCTCTTTAGTTCCATGAACTGAAATACTATGGAGAGTCAAGCAGAGGTGGAATCTGTGCAATGATGGGGCTTGTGCATGCCAAGAGGAGCGCACTTTTATTTCCACCTGTAGACTTCAGCGCCTTTTTTGTCGCGCTGCCCTCTGTACATATATTCAGGTCTGCTAATGCACCAATATCCTAGACCACTAGTTTAATGATATCTCTGCCATCGACATTCAAAAGATCCAACGCACGAACTACAATATTACCAGATAACTGGGACAAAAAGTGAACTCGACAGCTTGAAGGAACAAACAAAAAAACCAGTATCCACCTATATGGTTCCGGTGTCGCGCTTTTTTGTGCGCATCATTTCTGACGAAAGGAAATTTGCGAACGGATTTGCCACACTTGTTGCGTCCTTATAAATGTGGCCTTGGTACAGAATTTTCCAATGATATTTAAAGAAAATCGTACGCATATTTCACATAACTTTTCTGACCTAAATCATATACTGACATCAATGAAACATCGGTTTCGTCAAAGATGCTTGTGTTATAAATACCCTACTTTCATTCGATCACAAAATGAACAAGGGAGGGGAAAACCTCAGGTTGCTTCAGCGAACGTTTCGACAAGAAGACTTGTCTTCGTCTGGGCAAAGCGTTCATCATTGGCAGGGATTAAATAGGGCCTTCGCTCCGAGGAGGAAGGTCCCGGGAGTGGGGAAGGAAAGTGGTGTGAGAGGGGATGCGTGTCAGGAAGGGGAGGGAGGTGAACCTTGATTTGTTAAGCTGCAATAGTGGAAAAACATATATCCCGGGGGTTGTGTAATGAACAAAGGCTTTGAAGGGGCTGCGACGGGGGGAGAGGCGCTGGGTGGACCAGAAAAACTCAGATAATGGGATTAGTCAGCGTGGTACAGGGAAATGAGAACAAGGCAAACAAAATAGGCTGTCACTGGAAGGAGAAAGAAAGGGGGGCCATTTCCAAGGAAGGACAAGGTAGGGAGGGTGGGAAATGGCTCGAGTTCAGAGAAAGCCAAAAGGTGGGGGCGGAGGGGGTAACAGGAATGTCATGGTTTCCGAGAACTGATAGTAGGGGATTAGGAGAAAAAAAAGGTGAACAAGGGGAGAGGGTGAGAAGACCGGAAATGTGGTGGAAGATATGACGTGGGAAGGGTGCAAAGAGGGATAGTATACTTATGCGAGGTTCTAGGAAATGGTCTGACCACGTGGAAGACATTTGTTAGTTTAAAATTATGCTAATCCTGGAATGTGCCTGAGAGATTCCAGGTTTCCTCTGGACATGTTAATCCCTGTTGGTTGCAGTGTTTTAAATTTGTGGATTAGGAATGCTTCTCTGTATTTTCTGTCCCTAGTCGATTTGAAGTCTGACTGAAGAATGAACAATTTGAGTTCGTGGAATTTGTGATGGCGTTGATTAAAATGGGTCGACACTGCCTTCTGTTCATTCCGTGTTGTGTCAGCCCGGTGCCCGTTTAATCTGGCACTCATTGTTTGCCCGGTTTCTCCGATATATTGTTTCTGGCAGAAGGAGCACTGGAGCATGTAGATAATATTGGACGATGTGCAGTCAAAACTGGTCTTTATATCGACACTGAAATCATTCGCTATGTTATACGTCGTCCTTGGCAAATAGCTATCGTTTGAATGGATTTAAAAGTGTTTAAAGACTTCACGAAAGCTTTCTATGAAGCCGTTAATGAACTGCAACTCCATAATTTAAGTCGCGTTGTTTTGAATCCCAATCTCCTTAGCTCCACTGAATGTTTCCTCCGAACCAACTGGCAGATTTTTCTGATATGTCTCGCACTCACCGTTTATTAACGGCCTATGAAGCGAAGCCAACGTGCCAGTGTTATGGCAACGTTTTTTCCTAACGTAGATGTGTGAATCCCTTCCTGCAGCACTTAATAGCATGCATCTGTTTGTTGTTGATTTGTTCACATTTCTCGGTGAAATATGAAAAATGGCGTTCGTGACCTTCAATTCAGATTTGTTTGTTTTATAATTCCTTCAGAACGTGGCGAATAAAATTAAATAGTGCAAAATATTGAGCATCTCACGTTCGTTAGCATTCATATCTCATATCGCCACGGCATTACCGTCGATTCCTCAATGCATGGAGGCACCTAATCGGTCAAATTACACAAAACTTGCGAGCTATGCGAACATTACCCCTCCGAAATCAGGTAAAACACGATAACTGCGAGACTCTACGTGTGAAATCTATAAACATTCTCGGACACTTGAGCAAACTATTCAATTTGTCCTTTGCGATCATAACCAAACCACAAACCTAATACAGCCACAAAAACCTTTCTATCCCTTCCATTCTAAAATAACGTCACGATATACGTTTCCCTTTGCATGACGAATCTTCACAATGTTCGCCCCAAATTATATTTTTCCTCTTGCTTGTCATTGACGTCTTCTAAGAGAAGCATCTTTTCATCCAGTTGTGAGGCAATGAAAATGCGCGAACTCTGCCGAACGGCAGTGTTATCTCAAATTCTCCCGAAAACTTTTCCTTTTCAGCAATAGCATTTATATTTCATTCTTTATTTGCACTTGAAGGTGCAGCACTAGTCCTTCCACGCCTTCCTTCCTTTTAGTAGGCTCCGGCTATCTATGAATAACCCAGGAGGAAGCTCATATTCAACCGCAACGAATAGTTCTTTATCTCTTATAGGTCCGGAAAAGTCACTCGTTGGACTATCGCAGGTTGTCTTGGTTCGGGCTTGTGTGTTATGCCACTTTAAATCCTTAATACTGAAGGGACGAAATATAAATTGGTATGGTAAGCTGTTTCCTGAAGGGCAATTTTCATAGTTATGCTACTCTTATCCGCTCTTGTTTTCTTGTGGTTAGGCGGCTCTATTTTCTACTTTCCGGAGGGACATTTTTATGCGTGCTCATGTCTTATTCTGTCGTTATGTAGTTTTGCCCTTAGCTCTATGCTGGTCAGGTGCGCCAGTTTGGTACTAATGAACAATCACATCGTTTCGGTGGATAGATTGCCTTCTCGAACAGGCAGTCCAAGGAACTTCCCTCTTTATGAGAAGCATTCGCAAAAACAAAATATAAAGCTATGGACATGGGTACAATGTATACTATACTGTGCCCGGCAGTACTTAAGCACTTCAATTCTTCTTTCTCGGGCGCGTGCCCACACTGTGAGGAGGAGTTTTTGGACACCTACCACATGGTGTGGGCGTGCCCTTCCAATCCTGCCTAGCCACCCCACCTCCACCCCACTCGAGAGGACTGGGAAGCTGCCCTGCGCGGCTGCTCCGAACTCCATGCCCAACAGGCATTGGTAGCTAGAGCCCGGGCCGCTGCGGAAGCTACAGGGATCCCGGACTACGGATTCCTCCTAGTGTTTGTAAGGGGCGGGCCCTTTCGGCTCGTTCCATCGACCTCTCCCTGTAAACAGGAATAAAAGTTTTCCTCCTCCTCCTCCTCCTATAGTCTTCAAGACGCAATGAATTCGAAGTGCAGGGTAAACATTCGCGCCAGAAGCTGTGGCGGATGAAATTTTCTAGATGTCCAGATTTTGAAAGAGAACTGACAAAGCGTTACTACATGGTATGTGGATTTTACAATGAGTCGATTGCAGTCAGAATCCAACAGTTGTAGATCAGATGAGGAGCATATAAACTGACAATCGCCAGCAGCGAACCAAAAACTAAATATAAATAAGAGGAAGTCCTCCGGGCACTAAATACCAAAAACTTAACTAATGCGAAAAAATGAATATCAACAACAAAACACGTCATGATTATTAGTAAACACTTCCTGCACCGTATTCAACCAGTTCTTATATTTGCTGTTTCTTGCTTCATAATTTTCCTTAACTAAATTTCAACGGCAGCAGCTAACGCAGTTTGTCCATTTCAAATCTTCAGCTAATGCAGCGATTTTCTGAAAGATATGCCTTTGTACTGGCTTGGCATTACTTCATCTGAAAATTTCGCCTAGAATTAATACCTTATTTTCGCAATCTGTTTTAACGTTCGAGCTTTCATTAATGCATAAAAAAAGAAACTGTCTGAAGTTATTTTCGCTCTGCGTGTTGCGTAGACTGCTTGAAAAACTTCAGAGCTTTTCTTGCCTTTGGTTAGGACAGGTGAATACGTATCAATTCTGTCATGGTAGATTATGCTCTTACACGTTGCAAGGGAGCTACCAGAGCGATGGTAGCTCTAACTTACAGAATAGGATAATGAAGCAGTGGTTGAAAATGAACTTTCTCTCGGTCAGTGCCACTACAATCTAACCCCTTAGCCCCAGTGGCTAAGTGGGAAGTTCTCTCTACTGAAGTGCCCTTTTTTCATTTCGTGGCATAACTCTTGGTGGGCTACTAGCAACCAAGTGTTGCTAGTAGCCCTTTGGCTACGCCTGATAAAGCATGCCAGCCTTTGCTGGCTAGAACCAAAATCTTAAGGCGCAGTCGTAACCAGATAGCACTTGAACTCGCAGAGGCTTTTTTCATTGATAAGTCAGGCGATGAATGCGCAAGCGATTCCACTATCAAACTGTATGAGAAAGAGAAAACTTTCCTGACATGTGCGCTTAGGCAATGATTGGATGAGCATCAAGGTATGTATATATATATGTTCTTTCTGAATAAAATCAGTCGCGAGTTTGCGCCCGTGCTTGTCCTCTTCTCGTCCGTGTCTTTTTTAGCGCAATTCCCTTGTTTAAGTATGTACGAACGACTCGCCCAACAACGTGCTCTCTTATATTTACTATCCACCAAGGGACTGACGAGGTGAAGTTCATTGCAGAATGCACTGTGCAACATATGTTCACGTTTCTATGGAGTTCCACCTCCGCGAGAGCATTACCTCCCATAAAAAGCTATTTGTTCATGATTGCCCTCTACTGCGCAATACTGACTCATTCTGAATAGCCGCTCATTCAACCGCATTCCTTCAATATACCCGCCGCTGTTACACAGTGGTTAGATGGTCGGCTGCTGACCCTAAAGACACGGTCGATCCCATCCACAGCGGTCGCCTTTCGATGGAGGGAAAAAATCACAGGTCAGTATACTGTGCAATCTCAGTGTACGTAAGAGAACCGCAGGTGATATAAACTATCCGAAGCTTTCTACTACGACGTCTTTCATGGCCTTAGTCACTTTGGGACGTTAAACCCCGTACACGTTGATGGTATTCCCATCGCCAGGATGATTCGGCTTCTGGTATCAAATTTTGCGACTGTTTGGCTGTCAACGTTTTGTTTTCTCTTTTCAGGGCGCCACTCTTCCTGTGTGCTTTGGGGGTATAACCGCACAATTCAATGCCAAAAATTATTTGTGGAAAAATGTGTAAAAGGCACGGTAGTGGATCTGACCAAATGTACTGAACTAGGCGAGAAGGTTAGCAAACCAAAAAATAGGAAATGCATCCACCTGTTTGATAACATTGCAGAACTTTATGTGGAGACAAATATTAAAACGTCATAGCCCTTCGCATCCATTCCTATGTTAACTATCTAAGCCGTAGCAGCATCTAACTATCTAAGCCATAGCAGCGGTAGCAGCAATTAAACTCATTGTTTTTTATTATTAAACGCACTCATAGGAAATTGCAAACTATTCCCCTCAGAGCGGAATGCTGCAACCGCTGCGTATCAGGTGAGCTGCATTTATATAAGCTTGCACCGATGTAGTCGACCTTTATTGCACTACCATTGGAGCTGCTCAAGATTATTGGTCGTTTTTCAAGCTTTGCTAAAAACTAATGACTCATGCTATGCTTGCGAAGCACTAGAATTTGTGGAGCCGGGACGAAGCCTTCTTGGTGCCATGAAGGATAAAGGTATTTGGCTATCACGTAACAGCTATAAAAAACCGTGATACTCCCGCGCAGAAAATGGAGAAAATTAAGAAGCAATATCGCAGGCTTGGATGCATAAATATGGTATGTACAAGACACTAGGTATTTCATGGAAGACCATAACTATTTTCAAAAATAGTCTTTTTGTGTCACGAAAACGTCCTCTTCCTCACAATATTACCGGCAGTGGCAGACATCAGATAAGAGGCGAGTATTGTTAACTAGTTCGCCTCCTCTGATAATTTTTTTTTGCCTATTACAGTTGGACAGTTGGAATAAGGTATTTGTTGTCGGTTTTTAGTAATAGCCATAACAGTTGTTATAATTTCGTGACGGCTAGTATCGTCGGCGTCGTGCTGGACAAAATTTTCCTATTTCGAAAGTAGTCTCTATCCCTGTATACTGTTCCAAAGCGCATGTATTTCGGCACGGTGTAGCCAACATCTGTTCACCCACAGTGACCAGGGTAATTGCGTTCCCCAAACTCTGACAAATCATATGGCTATTACTAACGGTAGGCTGTTAATTTAAAAGTGCAACCAGGTGCCTAACTGTAATATTTAAAAG
Organism: Amblyomma mixtum; assembly: GCF_055824585.1. Taxonomy (NCBI): domain Eukaryota; kingdom Metazoa; phylum Arthropoda; class Arachnida; order Ixodida; family Ixodidae; genus Amblyomma; species Amblyomma mixtum. The sequence goes on along the minus strand of NC_143015.1, from coordinate 119,250,862 downwards.
TTAATTATTCGAAAATTTTAACCGCCCAAATAGTTAACTTTATTCCCCTGTCTTCTGTTGCCTGTCGACGCTGGTATTATTCTGCCGCACAAGCCACGCTCGCATCTCAGAAACCTATTTTAAAAATTGTTAGCGGGCTTGCCTTAAACATCTGGTATATCTTCTGTTCCCGAAGAGGGCAGGTGGTTGCTGGTTTTAAACCACAATTTTCGATGCAGCGTTTTTCGCAAAGAAATATCCTTACATTTACGATTTCTAAGACAAGATGCCAGATTTTATAAGTGTATAAGTAAAACAGGCAGTTGAGTATGTTGTTAGAATTTTGGGAGCATGAGAGCTTGCAGGTAAACAAAGCACCGGAGCTAGTGCACTCCGGCATGACTGGACACTAAAAATTCAATAATCTCGCATTACCAACATATTGCAGACTTCCGGTTTCATAGTTACGCCGTGCGCAACCGCTTTGTGCACGTTTGATGTAAGGCCGTAGCACATTGTGGTAAAGTCGCTGAGACCGGGCAGAAGCAAGACAGAAAAGGGAAGGACACAGAACTCTGTTCCCTTTGACTCCTTCAGCTTCCCTCTTTCACCCCACCGCACCCCTAATGATGAACAATGAAAAACTCACTCCCTTACGCACAATCTACGCGCAGTGTAATCCTTCATTTACAAGAAAGCACGTGACTGTCGGTTTATGTCGTCCCGAACCACGAATGAGCCAGTGTTGCCTGACTGCCGCATGGTTCCGGAGGACTTAAAAAAATTCAATTGCGAATTATTCGCTGCAAGAAAACCGCTCATATTTGCCCAGTTGTTCCGAGACGTATAGCGAGGAATGTGTAGTAAACATCGAATAATATCGAATTTGTTCGAAACAACTGCTCTGAACACTACTATTCAGACAATAATGACAACTACAGCAACCGCTTTGCTAAAATACAGCTGGAGATAAAAAAAATGAGCTTATACAGCACATATCTAAATATATATCTTCGAATGAAAAAGGTTGTTGCTGGAAAACTTGAAAAAAGTGTGCTAAATTTGCAGAATCAAATATGCACACGCAAAATCGCTAGTTAGGCGCAACACATAGGAAACTTCTGGCTTATGTTGATTTAAAGGACCGTCACTAAAAGAATGTGCCAGAAATTTTTCTTACTTTGGTGAAAAATTCACTGAACTGAATAAGTTTATTCTTCCTTTTTGTTTCGTTTGAAAGTATGATGTGAAACTGGAGGCATCTGACTAGGATCAAAGAAGATATTAACAGAGGTTAATTTACCGCTCTGTCTGCCCTAGACCACTTCAACAAAAATAGCGTTCTGTGCGGTCGTTTGGTTTCGGCAATTACAAAATGAATGCACTGCTTGGCGAACATGCCAGACAAGGTTGAAATGTAATAGCCAAAGCAATATTATTATTCAAAAAAGCATCGGCTAGCAGAGCAATGAATGCTAAAAACTATCTGGCGACAAATAACCCTAACGCTCTACCTCGTATCTGCAGTAGTTAAGCGTGAACATTTCCCATTCGTAATGCGTTTATTTTCTATTATTTCTGGCAATGAACATCGCTTGCGAGTTGCAACTATGTGCTTTCTATATGAAAACAAGTCAAATGCATCTTCATTTTATTTATATTTGCAGGCGCTAGTCCATTTTCGGCAGAAAAGCTGAACAGCACTCAACTCTATACGAGGTCTTTGAAGGTGTGTAGAGTTTTAAATTTTTTTATTTGCACTATAAAGAAAAAAAATGCGGCAATAGGTTATCGGCCGCTCGTAGTGACGGATTACTGATAATATACTGCATGGCGGTGCCCTGAAAACGCGGCCTCCATTATAATGCGTTTACGCGGTGTGGTTAAGATTATTAGCGCCAACAAGACACTTAGCGACTTGTGCTAAGTGGAAAAGAAGCAAAACACTTTTCACACATTTCTATAAAGACAACACCGCCGTGATGGCCGCGGGGTTTGAGGGTCTGGAATTATGAGAATTTGTGACTTGCTGTAATGCATCTTGTCTCTCCCATCCAGATGCTGCACACAAACGATACTCTTCGCTGTAGGTGTTTGCCGCGCACACGAAACAAGGACGGACAGAAAAGGGAACGAAACAGAGCGCTGACTTTCAACTGAGCTTTATTGGAAAAATAAGCGACTTTTATACACAATTTTTAACATGTGACTCAGAAGATGTCAAAACGTCCTACTACATGTGCCATCTAAAATCACTGATACTCTAGATAAAAACCCTGAAAAAGAACATTTGAAACAGAGCGCTGACTTTAAACTGAGCTTTATTGACATCTTCTGAGTCACATGTTAAAAATTGTGTATAAAAGTCGCTTATTTTTCCAATAAAGCTCAGTTGAAAGTCAGCGCTCTGTTTCGTTGCCTTTTCTGTCCGTCCTTGTTTCGTATGCGCTGCAAACACCTACAGCATGAAAAACCAACTAGCCCAAGAAAAGACGATTCTGATACTCTTCGTCTGCTTATGTTTTCGCCAAAGATAGCGAGGAGAGTTCCGAACTGCCTCATATCGAAATACTTAAACAGAACAAATGAGGGAGCTCGTCGGACGTTGGAGATCAATAAAATGTAAGTGTTATATGAATAATTTTTTCCGGAGCCCAGTCTGCTAGACAACTCTCGGAAATTACGTAAATGGTGTATAGCATGTCTTTCGTAACATGGCTTGTGGTGATGTCGTCGATATTGCCTCTACGAAAGAGCTCATTATAAAAAAGTGGGTGTTAAGAAGACTGCAAGGATGGCATTCAGATGCACAATCAAGTGACCATTAAATTTATGGTCCGTTCTGCGGGTTCGGGTAATCTAATATGCTCTCATACTCTTTGCTGTCATTCTTGGGAAGCTTCACGAAGTTCTCGTTAGTACTGCTTCCGATGGCCCCGTCATCCCTGTCAAGTTGCCGAACGAGTTAGTGACCAAAAGGTCACGAATCACGCACCAGCCGCTTTGCGACCCTTTTAAATGAACACATGGGTTTAAGAAATGCCGAACATGGCTAAACCGGCCGCCTTCAACTTTAAAATGTACCGCAAGGAGCGCACTCCACCGTGACATCAGGCCAGGACGTCTCCATCTCATATCTCATATCTCCATCCCCACGCTCCATCTCATGCCTTGAAGTGGACACAAAAATATGATTGAAATATGACAGCACCCATAGCTCTGCGGAGGGCGGTGAACAATGACTCAAACAAGTTTCACGTAAAGGGGTCGTATAATTGAGAGACTGACATCGCTTGTCAACTGACGTTGAACTCGCGGCTCAGCAAACACCTAACCACTCGTGGGCGCTCTCCTGGAACCATACCAACGCGATAGGCAAAGTTAAAGATAGCCAGCCCACTGTCTCGTTACAACTAAACGACAAAATAGGACCTCGGGATTCAGTGCGATATTGAACATTTTTCTAAATTTTACAAAACAAGCACTCGGGATTTAGTGGCGTATAGATCGTTTCTCCACATTACTACATTTGAGCAGACCACTAAACTGTTCGCCTCGGAGGTTACGGAACGCTTACGAGAACGCCATTTTAGCTTGACAAATATACCTTAGTTTGATATATGAGTCCTGAGAGTTCATTTTTTTTTCACGCTTGGCTACATAACAATGTGCCAAACATACTTCAAAGTACACAAATTATGAATCAATACAGGACTATTTACTGACCACATTTTTTCCCAGGATGAAATTTTTAGTTTTAGTACTTTAGCAGTAGATAGGTCACAAGCGAAAAAGCCGTTACTCGTCCTGATGAAGCTCAGAGCAACTCGGATCAGCTCGGGGAGCTCGGAGGAGCGTCGCGCCCACCGCTGCCGAGTTGAAAGAGAGAATGAACATGCAGATGCCAGAAAAAAGAAGCGAAGGATGAATGCTACGGCAAAACAGCGCTGACGGACGGGACGGAAGAAGATGCGACAGACACATGCGCTGAACTAACAACCAAATGGTTATTTCGAAAGAAGGGGGGGGGGGGCAATATAAAACATAGGCAATGTAAAGCACATAAAGCATATGCTTTATATTGCCCCTCCCCCCCTCTTTCGCAATAAACCATTTGGTTGTTAGTTCAGCTCATGTGTCTGTCTCTTCTTCTTCCGTCCCGTCCGTCAGCGCTGTTTTGCCGTTCCATTCAACATGAACCAACCAGCCCGACTCAGCCCTCTCCTTGTAGCGAAGGATGAAGTTGCACGATGAACATGCAGTGCCGCAAACAGGAAATCATAGATGAAGCCAGTTTTTCGACAGGTTCCGAAGCCTAATGAGATTCGCGGCGAGCTGAACAGCAACGCAAAAAATAGAGCTAAAACGTTGGTAACCAATTTACAGGATATAGCGAGTCACGAAGCTGAATCTGAGCGGTGAATTCAGTATAACCTTGGTAAACTGAGTCCACAAACAGACGGAGAGCAAGAAACGCTGCTGCATGCTTACTCAATACCAGAAGGGAAAGGCTAGTGATGTAATCGCCAGAGGAATGTGCAGTGGACAGGCGAGTGAAAGTGGCTTCAGAGACCACCGATCAGAGGGAACGATGACTCCATTCGCTATGAGCAGCGGAGGCGGCTGATCGCAAGAGGAAATCCAAGGGATGACGGCGAGAACATTTTAGTTCAACTACAATTTTCAAGCTAAAATATTTTAAATAAAGCTCAACAAAGCTAAGCAAGGGCAAATGTGCTAGCCCTCTAAGTGGCATAGCTAGATAAATCGGGTGCCAATGTTTTAGAACAACACGAAGAGAAATTCGATGACCAGAAATTCGTAGCACGCCAACTAAAAGCGAACATGGTAAATTCAATGGTAAAATCACCATATCCAGGCTACATTCTTGACAAGACCACGCCGATTTCTGTTCATTCCTTTTTAAAGCAAGGTACTCAGAGGGCTGGTAGTTTACGTGCAACACTAATTTCTCTTTATTATGACTACTCATACCTTTTATTGTTGATGGTTATAGATATGGGCTAAAAGAACTTTCTCCTGTTTTCAGAGAGAAGGGCCGTAAATTTTCTGAATTGTGAGTATATTAAACGAGTTTTTTACGTAGTCTCACCACTTCTTGGGAACTACAATAGTAGCTTTCTTAGCGTTGGAAAGAACTTTTAGTGGCGGCTGCAGAACATAATTTCCGCTGAAGTCGTAGTGTCAGTCATATTTTGTGTTGGAAGAAAGAGCTAAGAGCGCTCAGGCATACATAGGCAAACACAGCTGACGATAATTTGGCACTGCTTGGAGGTTCTGTGCCGGCGATCTTATAGGAGTACACTGATGTTTAGGTTAGCTAGTACGCTCAGATTGTGAAAGCACAAAGTTGTCCCATTTCCCTTGTCCACTCATACATTACGGAACGGAAATGGAAGATTTAAGGGTATTCTGAAAGCTGTCACTTTCTGTTTCAAGCACCGTTTTGCATGCAAGCACTGACCAAAGTAAAATCTGATGAACATTCTATTGATGTTTTTGGATACATTCATTTCTTATAGAGAAACAGTTGTACGCATCAATGTGACCAATAGTACTTCCCATTACCTACAAGTCGAGTTTGAGAGAGGTGAGCGTGCTTTCCCACGTGAAATTTTTCATGCAGAGTTTACGTCTAAAAATAATTACATCGCATGCGTCATCTCCTGTCTTATATACCGGTTATTTCAGCGGATGAGGGCATGAATTTTTAAAAATGGGCTTTTGCACGTATAGGTCAAACAATTTTAAAAATGGCCTTTTCCCCTTATATGTCAAACACAACTTTTCGTCTGTAGATTGAGGTGCCTTGTGACAGGAAATTCGTAGACGCCGCTTGTAACAGCGGCATCACTTTTTAGAATATCGCAAAAGCAATTGCCCTCGGCACTCGTTGTTCTCGAAAAGCGCGCGTCTACTGCAGACGCCGAGAGGCAACAAACGCAGCGTGTTACTCCGTGGAGCACATGTCACGTGTTCTTATATAGGCTGTGTCGAAAAGAACAGATGCCTTTTCTTCTGTCTCCCGCCTGCGGTGCGGTGCGGTGCTCGCAGGCAGGATAGAGAAGGTCACGTCCATCTGCGCCTCAGAACTACATGAGGAGATGGATGTCGCTTTGCGACGTGAGCTTGTTAAAAAGGGCGCGCGGCAACCGATATTTTTTCAGCTATACCACTGAGAGAGAGAGAGAGAGAGAAAAACTTTATTATCACAAGTGTGTTTAGACCCCCCTTGGGTCCCTGGACCACCGCACGGTCCCACTCTACGTCGGAACGTTCATGTGGTGTTTGTCCATGACGTCGGCACCCCGAAGCACCGCAGCAAGCTGCGATGGCGGGTCCGCAGACGAGAGCACGACCTCCCAGTCCTCCCAACTTGATAACGTGGGCTGTCCCTGCGGGGGAGGATCAGCAGGGCAGCCGAAAAGGATGTGGGAGAGTGTGGCGTGAGGGTCGCCGCACAGGGTGCATGCAGGGGAGGTGCCACAGTAGTGGGATAGCAGCTGAGGGGATGAGAGAGAGCGGGTCTGGAGGCGTCTCCAAAGGATCTGTTGGGAATGGGTAAGGGAGGGATGTGGAGGAGCGTAAGTCCGACGGTCCAAGCGGGGCATTTGCGTGAGCTCTGCAAAAGTGTGCGCCCGTTCTCCCGAGAAACCTGGATCGAGGCCGTCCTGAGCCCGGCAAATAAAACCTCGGGCCAATTTATCGGCAGCCTCGTTTCCTGGATTCCCAGAGTGAGCCGGCACCCACTGGAGCTCTACCCTGCGTGTTAAGTTTTTGGTGGGGGTGTTCAACAACTCCGAAGCAGGGGCGTGAATCCTGCCTCTCGCGAAGTTGAACAGAGCCGTTTTGGAATCGCTAAAGATGTAGTTTGCATTGGAATGCACAAGGGCTAGGGCGATGGCGGTTTCCTCTGCCTCCTCAGGCGTACAGCCCGAAGGGAAGGCGGTGTGTGAGGGGCTGTGCTAGGGCTGGATTGTAACCAACAGCTACAGCTTCATGAGTTGTGCACGCGGCGTCTACCCAAATGGCGTCCTGGGCTTGTCCATAATACTTGTGTAGGGCCTTAGCGCGAGCCATGCGGCGAGGGATATGGTACTGGGGATGAACGTTCCGGGGAAGGGGTTTCACAACGAGGGAGGTATGAATGTGTCGAGGAATAGCTATAAGGGATGTCTGATTAGCGGGAATGTTGATGCGAAAGGAAAGCGAGGATATGCCTGCCGGTTGCGCTCGCGGCAAGTCTCAGATACTGTGTCTGGAGGTGCGCGTCTACTAGTTCCTGAATGGTGTTATGCATGCCTAGTTCAAGGAGCTTGGCTGTGCTAGTGCTGCGGGGTAAGTTTAAGGCTGCCTTGGTTGCTAGACGAATCATGGCGTTCACTCGGTCTGTTTCCATGCGGTTGAGCTTAAGATATGGGGTGGCGTATAAAATGCGGCTAAGTGTAAAAGCATGCACTACTTTCATGCTGTCCGCTTCGTCTAAACCTTTGTGCAGGGAGGATACGTGGCGTAGAAGTTGCAACACAGATTGCGTGGAGGCCTTGAGTGTTTTAAGGGTATGATCGTTGCGTCCTGAATCCTGCAAGTAAAGGCCAAGGATACGGAGGGTGGGGGTGACGGGGATAGGGGTTCCTTGTAAAGCGATTTGAATGGGCGAGTTAGCTGCAGATTTCGGTCTTATGAGGAGAAGCGCGGATTTAGAGGGGGAGCATTCGAGCCCAATAGATGATGCATGAGCAGAGATGGTGTCAGCTGCTAATTGAAGAGTTTCCTCAATTTCTCCATCAGATCCATGAGTGGTCCATGCGGTAATATCATCAGCGTACAAGGTATGCCTTAGGTGTGGGATGAGAGCGAGTTTATGAGCTAGGGGGATGAGAGCAATATTAAAGAGAAGAGGGGAGAGGACCGCACCTTGGGGGGTTCCAAGTTCGCCGAGTGTATAAGGTGGTGTGCTCAGCTCTGCTATGTGCAGGGAGGCAGTGCGGCCCGAGAGAAAGGCGCGAACGTAGTTGTAGGTATTTGAGCCTACCTGTAGTGCCTGCAGTTCTCGCAAAATGGCATCGTGTCGAATCCTGTCAAATGCCTTTGTGAGGTCAACCGCCAGAATAGCTTTAGTGAGGTGGGGGATCGTGTCATCAAGCACGTCATGTGTAATTTGTAGTAGGGCATCCTGTGCAGATAGGTGCGCACGAAAGCCCACCATGCTGTGCGGAAAAAGGTGGTTGTCTTCCATGTACGTGGTTAGTCGGGCAAGAATTATGTGTTCGAAGGCCTTGCCGAGACAAGATGTCAGAGAAATTGGTCGGATATTCTCTATGTTGATGGGTTTGTGGGGTTTAGGAATAAACATGATTTTTCCATGCTTCCAGGTGGCTGGGAGGGTACCTGACTTCCAGCACTCGTTGAAGTGGGCGACTAGATGAGATATGGAGGCATCATCAAGGTTTCGGATGGCAGCATTGATAATATGATCTTCCCCGGGTGCAGTATTGCGCAATTTCAAAAGGGCTGTCCGAAATTCCGCCTCTGTAATAGGGGCGTCAAGCTGGGGTTGAGGTGGACCCATGTACTCGGGGTGCTTGCAAGGGTCACCTGGGGTGGCATATGTTGATTTCACCTGCGCGAGGAAGGCGTTCGTGTCCTGCCTGTGGTTATGAGTAAGGCGGCGAATGCTAAGGCGTGTCTGGGTGCCAGGCACGGGTTGTGGAGAGATTGGCGCGGAGACTATCACAAATCTGATTCCAGTTAGCTTTGCAAAGAGTGGCACTGTGGTGTTCTATTTGAGTCTGTAGCTGTGCGAGTTTGAGTTTTAGTTTCCTATTGTGTTTTTGAGTTTTCCATCTGTGTGTTATGCGTTCTTGAGCTTGAAGGAGGTGCGCGAGCTTACTGTCAATTACGGGGGTGTCTGGAGTAGTGTCTAGCGTTCGGGTATGTTGGCGAATGTCCTCCTGTAACTGGGTAGTCCAGGTGTCTAGGTCGAAGGGTACCTGTGTTGACTGCACGTGTTCCTGGCGAAATTTTCGTAACTGGTCCCAATTAGTTTGTCTAACGGTAAATTTGCGCTGAGGGCAGCGATAGCTTAGTTTTATGCGAATTAGGTGGTGGTCGCTGCCTAGTGTGGTTTCCGCTCTTTCCCACTGCAGGTGGGCCACATTTCTTCCAAGCGTGAAATCTGGGCTGGTATCTGTAGTAACACTGTTACCAACCCGCGTAGGCAGGCTGAAATCATTATAGATGGACAAGTGGAGGACCATCATTTCATTGCAGAGAACTGTGGCTCTGTGGTTTGTGCGCCGATAGCCCCAATCCACGTGTGCGCAGTTGAAGTCACCGGCAATGAGTAGGGGATTTGATCCAGCCAATTGCGCCACGGATTTGAGGAGTGGAGGGAGTAGATTAACTGGCTGTCGTGGTAGAAGATAGCAGTTAAGAACGAACAAGAGAAATTGTGCAGGGGTTGGAGGTAAAATTTCGATGAACGTATGAGCGATAGGTGTGGTAATTGTGTGTTCCATGTAATGCAAAGAGTTGCAGACGTATGTGACCACCCGAGGAAGATCAGTAGAGTCCAAGGGGATAAGAGCGTATCCGGGAAGTTGTTTGCAAACGTTTGCATCCTTAATTGCGATGATGTCTGGTGGGGATGAGGAAGTAGCGATAATTTGCAGCAGAGGATCGCGCTTACGCCGAAAGCCCCTGCAGTTCCATTGAATAATGTGTAAAGAATTATGGTCCGTCGGAGGAGCCATGCTGTAGCGTAGAGGGGCGAAGGAGGGGTGTGGAGGGTGGCACTGTGGGAGGAGAGGCCTGTGAGAGGCTAGGAACAAGGTGATGTAAACGCTCCTCTACCTTGGCCATGATGCTACTTATGACAGTATTCATTAAACGGGTAATGGTTGTTTCAATCAAAATTTGGCACTGTGCAGTGACCTGTGCAGTAATTCGCTCTGCGAGCCTAGCTTCTAAGTTTTTGGCGAAGTCCTGAAATTTTGCTTCCAAGTCTATGGGTTGTGCTGGCGTCTCATCAGGCCTCCTCTTTTTCGAAGGAGGTTCCACAGGTGGCGAGGTTGGGTGGAGAGGATTGGGGTGGAGGATTTGGGGGTACAGCGGTGGTGGAGGTAGAGATGGCTGCCTTGAGCTGCCTTACCTCTTTCCGCAGAGCAGTCACTTCGTGGTCCTGGGAGGTCGGCGTATGAGTCCTGGCGGCCTTGGAGGCCCATGTAGAGGTAGTGGGAAGGGTCGTTTGCAGCGGGGGAAAGTCCTTCTTGCTAAAGGGCTTTGTTCTCTGTGGCGGCGGGCTGCGTTGTTTTGGAGTTGTTTGTCTTGCCTTGCATGAGCCGGTACCCGTGAGGTGCTCGCCCTTACACAGAATGCAGATCGGGATGCAGGAAGGAACAGCTTGCGGGTCATGCTTGCCCCGCACCGCGTGCAGAGACCAGTCTTGGGTTGGGGGCAGACGTCATATCTGTGGCCCGGTCGTCGACAGTTGGTGCAGGCATCTGGACTGCCCTTGTACGCCGTGCATCAATAAACCACACTCATGTAGCGTATGGTATGAGGGACTGGTCCATGCGCAAAAGTGATTAATATGGAGAGCGTCCTCCCCATTCTACGTGCTGCGATAATATCAGCGTCCGGGTTGCGGGTCTGGAGGTCTCGTAGCATCTGCTTCGGGGTTTTCGCCCATTAGGCCTGCGAGATGACTCCACGTACAGCTGCGGGGGGCGGTGCGATGTAGGCGGCGACAGGGTAACTGGTCCCTTGGAGTACCACTTCCTTGAGTTGGACGAGGTGCAGGGCGGTTGTCTCCTGGTGGGTAGCGACGGTGAATGTGTTATTCGTAGGATGGATCCGGAGGTGAAAGTCCCCTAGGTCCCGGCCATCGGCAGTGACTTGCAGGGCTTGCATAAGGGGCTGCGCCATGGCTCCGTTCAAAGCGAGCCCGCCTCTCGGTCGAAAAACTACCCGTATAGTGCCGGGCGGGAGTGAAGCAAGGTGTTTACTTCGCTGCGAGACTGCGTGCGACACGCGCAGCTGTTGTTGTTGAGCACGGTACGTCAGCTTAAAGGGCGCAGGGGCAGCCTCGGCCTGTGCACCGACGGCGGACACGGCTGTTTGTGTGGGTCCAACCAGGGCATTCGGGCTTGGTTCTCGAACCTGGTATGCGCGGAGTACTGCGGTCCACTCACTGGGTCGGGACGTTTCAGGGTCGAGGTTGTCGCCCTGCGCCTGCACCTCCATGGCTGTTGGGGTAGGTGCGCTGCCGGTGATAGGCCTAGCCTCAAACGAGGCGAGGCCCAGCGCGGCGGCTGGCGAGGAGCGAACTTTACGACGTCGGCGCGGTCAGAAGAGACGACTGGATCGAATAATGGTTGTAGCGGTTGGAAAGCGCTCACCTTTAGGAAACGTTGGACATAAGTGGTGAGCTCTTGAGCGTTTGTTGCGTATGAAAAGAAGCCGAGAAGCGGTGACAGTACCGAAAGGTGGCCGGAGTGGAACCTCATACCAGTGAGAGTAATCGCGTGTTTGAAATTCGGAAAACTGATATGGCTAGGCTAAGAGCCTGGTCAAAATATATACAGTACAGCTCCTAACAGATATCTGATTAAAAAACAACTATTGGAGAATAGTTTAACATGTTTAACTTGTTTTCCAATCTCCGCCAACACTGAGATTTTAACGTCGCAAAGCAGGCAGACAGATTCGGTCAATCAACTTGAGAGCCGGGCGCCCCTCTCGGTATGGATGGATGGATAGGAGCGCCCCCTTCGAAACGGGGTGGTGGCGATTGCCACCATGCTCAGCTTTTCTTTCTTTATTATTTTTTTGTTTACTGTGTTGGCAATTCTCATTAAGAATCGCCATCATGTTTACCTACAGTTTCCTACAATTCTAACATTATGCCTCTGGTATCGTACGCGAGATTCATGCCACCTTGCGGATAACCCGAAAAAACACCACCACCCCGCCCCATTCCGTACTCTGGTGCCTCCAAAGCAAAATGTATAAAGGAAAAATGCTCCCAACGACACCGTAAAATGACTTCAGGTTGTCGTAGCGGAGAAATCGGTGAAGGGTCGTTCGATATCGTACCTTTATTTTATAATAGTGCTTTTATACATCACAATAACTAAATAGTAAAGTTACGGAACCCGATCGCAATGGTGCCCATGAGAGGCGAGCTATCACAGTTTGCTCTTCAAAAGAACTCTTCTTTCAAGCTAAGCCTGAAATGAAGTCGCGTGATTGGAATTAACCGGCTCCATTATCGAACTCGACCTTGAATACATACTGTTGCAAACAGCCTTTGTTCGGGTGTTTTGCTGCAGACCTGAATCGGCGGCTAAAATTTTACTTCTAATCTGACCGACATCTACTGCTCCTGGGGAAAAAAGGGTCCTCCGTAGTTCCCTTTGCGGCTCTGCATCCACGTTTGTGGGTGCTGCTTTTGAGAAATTTTCTCGAAGCGCCTGGCGCTACTCTCAAGAATTCAGAAAGGCTGGTTAAATTAAAATATAGACATACAGACGTACGTCGCCAAGTTGTTCGCGGCGCCTAGAGTCTGCTGACTGATGCGGTCTTTCACACTGCGGAATGTTTAATAAATGCCACTGGCGCTGAGGTTTAACTGCAAAGACGTGATTCGAATGAGGCTGAAAGTAATTATTTGAGAGTGTTTGTGTTTTGTGAAAATAAAAATAGAATGTTATGAGCAGGCAAGGGGCGGCGCACATGAATTCCCAAAGCCCTTGAGGTATCCGTCTTATTTTTCTGAAAAGAGGCAGTTCTAAGTTCGCACGTATGCTTTCAGTCTTTTCTCGATATTAGAAGACAACCTTTGCTTGCTCACGTTTGTTTTATACAAAATGCTATATCCCAGTGCAATGTTTATAATGCGAGTCTTGCGTCGTATTATTTTATTAATTTGAACGACAGAAAAGACGATTTTTCCTTCAGTTTGCTTATATTGTTCTCGCCGTCAGTTTCGCTTCCAGCTTCCTGGACTGAGCTGCAATTCCTGAAATACGCCAAGCCTACGCGGTGCATTATTTTGGGAACCACCCCTAAGAATGGTAAGTACGATTGCAATGTCCGGCTTGCAAACAGCATGAAATCAAAATCATCAATAAGGCAAGTTACAGAACCAAAGAGTGAATTTAACAGTAGTCTGCTGGAGGAACTCAGTCGCCTTAAACCTCCTATCGTAAGTTGGTTCGAATCAATGCGGAACTATTTCTACTGCGAACACAAAGAAGGAACGCCTAATATACAATTCCGTGCTCAGCCATGCTGCAAAACTCGGTTCACTGGGAATACTTTTAAAAGGTTATCATTGCTGGCACCATATCTGACAGATGAATTATGGCATACAGAAAACTGGAACGACACTGTGATTCTCTAAATTATCTTTAGAGTAAAGTGTGATGCAAAGGAGTAATTACTCATTGACATCCACCCAAGCGCAGCCGTACGGCTACAAAGGAAAGCTATACAGCTTTCTCTGAAACTTCGCAGTTAAAGAAAAATTCGTCCTGGTCCGGGGTTCGAACCCAGGACCACCGTTTCACCGGAACAGTCGCTCTACCAATTGAGCTAACCGGGACGGCAAGCTTATGGTAGGACGAGAGAGAAGTAATCAATAACTCGAAGTGGGAACTGTGTTGGTCAAATGTTTAGCGGAATCCCCCAAGGTGGAGTAGATTTGTCTACTTTTGACCAACAAAGTATGATGCACTATCATTAACGTCTGATCATGCTCCTTTCGCCTTCATGTCTGCCATATCTGTTCAACGCCGCGGCTTGAGAGAATTCAATGCAGCCTTAAAACATAATTGTAAACTTTTCCGGGCTAAGCACAGAATATGCCACACTCAGAATGTATGCATGCCATTACATGTTCTTAACTCGTCCGAGCCGAACAAACAAGAGAAGGAATGCTGACATTGTTACGTAACTTTTTTGTTACGTAACTTCTAAGCAACCAAATGGCTGCAGTGATGAGGGAAAAGCTTTGAGGGGGTTGAGGGAAAAGCTTATTAGTTACCACAAGAAAAGAAAAACGGAACTTGAGGCCGACACTAGGTGACCGGAAAACCTTGCTTCGTGTAGTCCTTTGTGCCCTGCTTCTGGGCACAGCGTTGAAGAGCAATCCGAACTGAGCAGCGCCGCCTACTAGGGCTCAAAAATACTGAGTTGCCGCTCATGCTTAGAGATATCAGCGAGGCAAGCCCTAAGATGTGGACTTTATCGGAACATTGACGCAAAGGGTGCAGTCGGGGCTATAAAAACCCAAGGCCTTCCATAACTAAAATTAAGGTTTTTATAACTAAAACTGCGAAATGCTTACATTGTGCAAAAAACAGCGCGAACAAACGGAGATGAAAGGAAGAATACACAGGAACAAGCGCTGTCCTGCTATCCTGATTGACCAAATGTTTAGGGGAATCCCCCAAGGAGGAGTAGATTTGTAATAATGGAGTAATTACTCATTGACGTCCACCCGAGCGCAGCCATACGGCTACAAAGGAAAGCTCCGGTGTAGCGGTGGTCCCGGGTTCGAACCCCGGACCAGGACGAATTTTTCTTTAACTACGAAGTTTCTGAGAAAGCTGTATAGCTTTCCTTTGTAGCCGTATGGCGGAGCTCGGGTGGACGTCAATGAGTAATTACTCCCTTATTACAAATCTACTCCACCTTGGGGGATTCCGCTAAACATTTGACCAACACAGTTACCACTTCGAGTTATTGATTAATTCTCTCTCGTCCTACCATAAGCTTGCCGTCCCGGTTAGCTAAGTTGATAGAGCGACTGTTCCGGTGAAACGGTGGTCCTGGGTTCGAACCCCGGACCAGGACGAATTTTTTTTTAACTACGAAGTTTCTGAGAAAGCTGTATAGCTTTCCTTTGTAGCCGTATGGCTGCGCTCGGGTGGACGTCAATGAGCTATCCTGATTAAATGCTTACGCTTACCAGCGGAAAAATATTCCTTCGTGAAAACAAGTGAAGTTATAGCAGTTGCGAAGATTTTAAACGACGTTACAAACTTCTCGATTTCCTAACCTCAAGATCTTCGGTGCCGCATTTGAAAGCCTCGTGCCATTGCTAACTGCATCAAGTTACTGTACTTTGCAGTCGGAATATGCCTTTTATGCCAAGAGGGAGAATTCCGTATATTTATGATGGAAATCTGGTCTGGAACTTGGGTCGCGTACCATGCCCCTAAAAGGGAGTGCGATTGAGGACATCTTGCTCTATTGTTACTCCTATATAGAGGAATTCGTGTATGTATAGGCGCATTCGTGTATATAGTCTACGGAGAGACTCTGTTTGATGCTGACACGAAATGCCTGGTTCAAATTTTTGAACCAGGCAGTCTTCTTCTTTAGAAGACTGCCGACATTTAGCTAGTAGACCTCGTATAGGTGTCTATCAATATAAATCTGGGTTGGTTAGGTGGGCACGCATTCCAGCATCCTGTTGGCTTTTGGGCACTCGTGCCCGGTCCCTGTTTCGTTCGCAGAGTCCCCGAGTCCATTTTGTGCCGCGACATGACTGACTGCTTGCTCAGGTGTCCTTTTTTGCGCATTTTCTAGCCTATGTTGTAATCTCCACACTATGGAGCCCTGGGGGCACTAATGCGCAACTCTTGCCCTGCGGGTCAAGCAGCCAGAGTGGCCTGGACCGCGTAGGGCGCCAGGGTCACTGAACGAATGCGGTTGGTACATGCAATAAGGGGCACGATCTCTGAGGTAAGTCGTAAAAACTTTTCAAAAGAAATTTTCTCTACACCCAACTTAGAAATTGTCGGTAACTAAAAGAGAGACGAGGCAATTTTACTCTGCTCAATGAAACGTAGTTTTAGTTTGTTTCACAGCAGTAATAGCGTAGTCGGCATTCTGCTCCATGCTTGTCCTGTGACCACAGGACCCCAGGAAGGGAGCGTCCACTAGGCGTTCCAGTGATACCGGCCACCCGTTTCGAGCACACAAGATCGCACCTCGCCGTTTGGGCCAGTGACTGCTCTAAATCTTCTTGACTATTTGCTACCCACCGCGGGACGGACGAGGTGCAGCTCATAGTAGAGTTCACTCTGCGACATAATCCTCGTTTCTAATCAGTTCCATGTCCGCGAGGGCATTACCTCCCATACCAAGCTGTTTGTCGATGTTAGCCCTCTAAAGCGCAATATTGACCCTTTTTGAATAGTCGCTCATCCAACCGCATTCGTTAAACATACCCGCTGCAGTTCGTCGGTGGTTACAGTGCTCGGCTGCTGAACCGAAAGATGCGGGTTCCATCCCGGCCGCGGCGGTCGCATTCCGTGGGAGGCGAAATGTTACAGGACTGTGTACTCTGCAGAACCCCAGGTGGGCAGAACTACCCTGAGCTCTCCACTACGCCATCCCTCTTGACTTTCGTCGCTTCGGGACGTTAAACCCATAAACGTTCACCATATTCCTTTCGCCGGGATGATTTTGGAACTGATTTCAAATTTTTCAACTATTTAACTGTTTACTTTGTTTTCATGTTTTCAGAGCGCCGCCCACCCTGTGTGCTTTGGGGTATAACCACACAACTAAATGTCAGAAATAATTTGTGGAAAAATGCGGGAAAGGCACGGTAGTAGACCTGACGAAATGTACTAATATATGAGAGGAGAAGGGTAAGCAAGCCGATAAATAGCAGATACTTCCGCCTGATTGATAACATTGCCGAAGTTTTTATAGAGGCAAATATTAAAACATCATAGCACTTTGCCTCCTTTCCTTCCTGAAAACAACTATGCTCCCCAATTTTACTCATTTTTCATGACAGTGTTTTATTAATAAAGGCACTCATATCAAAATGCAGAGTATTCCTCAAAGAGCGCAATGTTGTAACCGCTGCTGTAACCGCGCAATGCTGTAACTTGTGGCAGTGGCATGAACGGCAGTGGTTATCACATACGAGACATATAAAACCATAATGCACCCGTGCAGAAAATGCAGGAAATTCAGCAGTAATATTGCAACTTTTTATGCCTATGTATGGCGTAAATAATATATGAGAGACCTCAGGGAAGGCGGCCACTAATTTTGATAAATAGGATTTTTAGGGTATGAAGCAGACTGTGGCGCCACAATAATACCTGCCCTGGTGGATATAAAAAACAGGTGAATGTTGTTAAATAGTTAGTCGGTTAACTATTTTCTGACATTAAACCTTTTACCTTTTACAGTTATACATATAGATTACAGATTTATAGGAGGTAGTCGCTAATAATTGGGATATTTCAAATTGTTGCCAGCACTGGAGTGGTGCCTTTAGATGCCTACTCTTCGAACGCGCTTGTATTTTGGCACACAGTAGCCACAGTTTGTTGAGCCACAGTGCCGAAAGCAACTGTGTTTTGGAAACTCTAAAAAATGATATGGCTATTACTAACGGCATGCTACTAATCTCAAACTACAACCAACTGTCTCACTGTAATAGTCAAAAGCTAACTGTCAGAAGCGAGTTAGCCGGCTAAATAGTTAACTTTACTCCCCTGTTTCCTGTTAGCTGTCGATGCTGGTATTATTCTTCCGCAGAAGTGTTCACACAATAAAAAAACCCAGTTTAAAAATTATGTTGCAGGCTTGCATTAAACATCTCGTATACCTCCTGTTGACGAAGTGGGCACGCATTTTTCTGGTTCTAAACGAAAATTCTCGATGCGAAATTTTTTTTGCAGAGATGTCGTTCTATCTGCGATTTCTGAGGCGACATGCTGGCTTGCATAGATGGATATTTTAAAGAGAGAGACAGTTTAGGATTCTGCTGAGAGTTTTTGGAGTGTGAGAACTTGCAGTAAAATTAATCTCCGCACCAAATAAGTGTATTCTGGCAAGGCTGTGCAGTGTAAAAATGTGTTATTTGCGCATGAGCAGAATATTCCACACTTTCGGTTTGATATTTACGCCTAAGACAATATGCGTTCACTTTGTAGTCTCCTGAAGTCTCACGAAGTGCTTGTTTTCGTCAATGATATTTTCCGGTCGCGTTCGGCGCTAGGCTCCTGACCCTGAAGACAGGCGTTCAATCCTGGAAGCGGCGGTCGTATTTCCATGGATGCGAATTTCTAGGTACCCGTGTGCTGTGCCATGTCAGTGCACGCTAAAGAACACCAGGTGGACGAAATTTCCGGAGCCCTTCACTACGGCGTCCCTCATAGCCTGAGTCGCTTTGGGATATTAAGCACCCACAAACCACAAAGCACAAGGCGTGTTCGAAAAAAAAAACCTCTGCCTCTCCCGTAACCGAGAGTAGAGTAAGCATGAAATGTTTACGGGCCTAATGTCATCTCGGTGGACACCCGAACCGCACCGTACAGGAAGGGAGGAACGCCACCACCCGTTCGGCGCGATGCCTTGCCCTTTGAACGCAGCGCTTCTCCCCCGGGCCCCTGTGCGCCTGCGCGGCTTTGCTTCGATGCGCGAAGCCCCTAAGAGATCACGTATGACAACGAAGTGTATCGTGGCATTTATGTGCTTTTTGCACGCGTTATTAGAAATCGGGAATTATAATTCCGTGCATTATCAAACGCACAGCGACTGATATCTTGATAAACATTGAGGAGGCACTGGCAGCAGTTATTTTTTGTGACTCCTTTGGAGACCAACCGGCGCTTGCATGCCGGTCGCGTAGGAGGGCTTACAGAGTCTCGTTAAATCTCGTTAAGTCTCGTACGGTGCCCGGATGTTCTCGTTTCAGAGCCCGGATGAGTGGATTTCAGTGCCCGGATGAGTGGATTTCAGTGCCCGGATGATGGCTCTCGGTCTCGGCGTGACGTCACCACACTGCCGACAACGGGGGCTAAAAGCATTTCATCCTTAAAAAGCGTTTCCAAAAAGCGTTATGATCTTTCTGCTGTCCTTTAAGCTCACAAAGTAGGAGCGCAGACGCGTCCAGCGATCCTTCCAAGTATTCATGGGGTCGTTTCAGTTGCAGCCTGCTCGCGATATTGGCGAAATAGAAAACAACTCGTTGCTAGCAGGTGAGATGTCCAGCATCTACTCCTCATGTAAACGCAGCAGTCAAGCAGTTCGGCTAGGAAGGATAATCACAGATTGAAACTGAACTATACATTTCCATGAATACGTCTCCCTAATGAAACTCAGCCAGGTGGTAAGGATAGCTATATCTCCATTTTGCACAAGTCAAGTGTTAAATTGATGTCACTGCTAAAGTGATATTACATGACATTCACCGATAACTGGAGCAAGTCAGGATTGTAGTTCGGGAATGGAAGCTTAGATTGGCATAGCGGTGGTGTTGCATTCAAGTCGTTAGGGAAAGAAAACGATCACAAGTGGAGGAATTGTGATCAAGTGGAAAGACCTGAAATAGCTGCGAAATACCTTGATCTTGAATAACTAGCGGCCGCGTTTTGATTAAGGCAAGAAGCAATAATTGGCCCATCAGCTTCGCGGTGTCAGAGACACATCAAAAACCCCCGTTGGTCGAAATTGTTTCGGAGCTGTCTGCAACGATACCTTTTTTTCTTTTCCTTCTTTCAATGCCACTTTCATTCATTCCAGAGGGCTAATTGAAGGTGTGTTCAACAAGAACCGAGGCAGTTACGGCGCTCTTCTTTTCCTAAAACCCAAACTAGTCTCAAACTAGTAGGAGCACAAAACTAGTAACAATTTCAAGTTAACCTGTGAACGAAATTGGGAAGTTTTATTAGAGCTGACGTTTTGAGCGCGTGGTACTAAGTAGTGGTAATTAGAGATCATTACTAGGCACATTAAAGGAAAAGCCGGTGGCGCGTGCGTGCACTCGCGCACACGCCGTCATTAATGACGTCATTAAGCGGCTTTATCACGGACGCAGCATGCGGAGCACCACCACTTAAGACAATCCTATACTTTATATACTTGTCTTTATATAATTTCGTCTTTATATACTCGCTACTGGCCGACCTCCATGTAGAGCCAGTTTTAACGAAAAACACTCGTACCAAAATTGAGGCATAACTGTTAGTCACAGACCACTCCGGGTGCTTTCATGCTATATTCTCGTTCCATATAGTTTACATATGCAAGCTTGCCAGCGTGGAGGCTAGCTTGTGACAGGGATTGGAACTAAAGACATACGGAAGTTGAAATCTGCGCTTTCCTAGACTCTTACCCGTTCTATAATGCGCGGTTGAAGTGTCCACCAAGATGCCAAACATTTACTGCGCCATTTACTTTCCTTCAAAACCAATTTTAATACACATCGTCCGATCCGGTGGTGTGTGTGTGTGTGTGTGTGTGTGTGTGTGTGGGTGGTAGCCAGTGCACAAATGGACAGTAATGCTTTCACATTCTCGCACTTAGGCAGACTTAAGTGCCTCTGGATAATTTTTTTTACATATCTTCTTTATAAACTGAGATTCAGCGATGGTTTAGCCCAATATGTTTATGCTCTTCTTTTTCATATTTAAGTATGCCACTGTAGCGGCAACAGCATGAAATTCTGCTTCATCTGCATTTTATACTCTTGGAGTATTCTTGGAGCCAGCATCGCAATTTTTCCTTTACATCGACTCTGGCTTTGAAGAAAGTGTTAGGCGTAATGGCGAAATCTTCCAAATAGCTGGAGGACGCAAAAGCCAAGGAAAGGCATCTGAAGAAATGAGTGATTTATGAAACAATAAAAGAAAGAAGCAATACTAAAATAAAACGAACACTGGACAACAAACACACCAAAACTGTTTCATTTCCAGATGTGAAAACTGAGGTCAGTAATGTCTACGAGAGTAAAAAAACGCAGCCTACCAAACGATGTGATGTAACACTGTTTATAGCAAGATCGGCTGCACATTTCCCTTCTGCAATGATCGCGTTCCGGCTGCTGCTTCCAATGGCATTTCGCTGTCGCTTTCAAGTTTGAGTGCAGAGTGGGCACAATGTAGCGATGCGTTTCGTAAGATGGTGCCAAGTTTCACTAAATGCTGCGTTTGCCGTGAATAATGCACGACGCATGCTGTACTCCCTTGCGTAGCTTATTTGGCCTGCAAATACCAACGTTTTTCACATCACAAGGGGCATTTAGGGTAATTTAGCCTAAAGCTCGGCACCATCTGAAACAGAAATGGAGGAAAGGTATGCTTTTAGTCTGTTATACTTCACCAATTTGACACATTGTACATGGTATATAGTACCAACAATAATAGTGCATACTAGGGTTCCAGGATCACAAACTAAAGGCTTTGGATCGACTATATGCCCTGCTCTTCCAAAAACTAACAGTATGCGCCCAGAAAACCGTAGCCCTTGATAACTGGAATAGGCAAAGTAAATGATCCCTTATAAATAAACTGCGAGACATCTCCAAGCAAAGTTTTGCTCTTGTTACTTTGTTTCTTAATTCCGCGAAATCGTCGTCGTAAGCGTCGTCGGTGTCGTGCCAGAAGTACCATATGGGCAATTTGAATTCCCTGGTTTATTTTCAAACGTACACCTTATTAGTTGCAAATCAGTGGGTAGTCGAAGTTTGTTTTACTATGATTGTTTTTGTTTCAGGCATGGATAACAAAGAATGGAAGTGCAATTGGATGAAAGCCAAGAGTTATTTACTTCACATCAAAATACTAATTGCTGATGGAAGAGTGTAAGGAAGAAAAATAAAGGTGTTTGTAAATGACAAGTTTAGCGGGTCATCATGCGTGCAGCTTTCTTTTTCGGAAGAGTGACATGATGTGATTAGATTCTAAAATCAAATAACGACACCTTGAATTTCATCTGCATGCATGGCGCTAGAACGATATATATTGCCACGTGACTGTTTCCCTAACTAGCCTCACTTTCCATCTGCACTCCGCTCTGCCCATATTGACGTACTGTTTAAAGAGAAGTAACCGTTCTCTTTTACGCACGTGCAATTACCACTTCCTTATAATTTAACATTTGAGCAGGAGTACCTGAGAAGTATTTCAGCTGGGGCTCTCCTTTACCACATCGGTGTCGTGTCGATGGAGTTCTCAAGAAATATTTCCTACAAAATATCCTAAATGTTCCACGCGCGCCGCTGGCGTCGATGTTACCCGCCTACTCAGGACGTGTTCTATAATATAGGCTTCACGAACTAGAGCGCTACAGGAAGTTGTACAGTGTCCATCACATTTGTCTAGAGCGCTAGAAAGGTGCCGTTCGGGGGGAATGAAGAGAAATTACGAAGGAGGTATTGTCTTTAATTGATAAGGCTTGCGTTGGAGAGCAGCAGAATAGAGACGTGAACGTACAGGCACCAGGGCCTTACCGCTAGCAAAGCAGCTGCGAAAAGATTTCAGTTCATTTGCTCCGCAGCACACCGTCCGAGCACTCTAGACAAGTGTGATCGGCTCTGAACTAGTACTACTAGAGAGCAGGACTTCATACAGTGACTGACAGTCAACATAAAGAGCCAGAGTCTGCTCGGGTCTCTGGAGGAATTAACCTCGAAGCCCTCGAAATATAAAAAAAGGTCACAACAAATTTTGCTGGCTGTGGGTTCAAAGAGTCACGAAAAGGAGAATGGAATAAGAAATATATCGAAGTAATACTGATGATATTTTCGATAGAAACGAAGATTGATGAATAAGAACAGAAGGCCATTCGGAGGCAAGAAGAAAGGGTTTGTGAATCCATGGTCCTAGAGGAGATCGCAAAAAACATCTCAGATCAGTCGTTGATGACCTGCAAAAGAGTTTTGACTACCTTCGTGCTGAAGACCTTGAACAACAACTCGGTGTAAGACCCTTTCCTGCTCGGTGATTCGGATGAAGCTCTTGATTGTCTAAACTAAGACCGAAAAATCTCATGCATGTCTGTGGACTGAAAAGCCTGTTCTGCTACAGGCCACAGTAACAACGGCTTGAAGTCGAATAAGGTATTGCTGAGGACAGAGCAGTGAATTTCCCCAATGAAGGTGGGGTCAGAAGGTGGCATTTTGCGATTATCCTTACGACATAACTCTCCCCTCTGTTGATCGAGTTCAGAAGTGAAGCGATTGCCGCAAAAGATGGGATACGTATTGATAGTTGCTTAGAGCCCGTTCTCTGCAACTTGTACTACACTAGGCACTGCTAAGGACACTGCACACTGATGACTGTGGTACTATTACTAACATTTGCACAACGTTTCTTAAAGCTGCACGAAAGAAAAAGTACAAATTTCCTGAAAACCAATAGGACCGTTAGTTGCAAATACCAATACTGCAAAGATCTGCCATTATTTTGATTATATATTGCAATTATTCTCACATAATCATACAAGGAACCTCTCACGGAACACGAGGCGACTTATTGTGCATTCCCTATCTTCTAAAGTATTCATTCATTTTCGATAACAGTACCGCTGGCCATGCGATTTCTCAAGTGGCATCGGTGGGTCCATCATGAATAAAAAAAAGCGTTTAAAGCAATAGTAAGTGTTCCATTCTATTACGGCGGTCGCATCGAACACCGTCGCTACGCACTCAACGCATACTTCAAATAACGCTTGAATGGGCAAGGCGACCAGAAGAAGAAAGAAAGGACGCAAGCACTAAACACCAAAGCACAGTTTTTGTTGCCAGGACGCCACTACAACAAGAGGGTGTGTGTCTTTTTATCGAGCCATTACCGATCACATCATTTGCCGGGATGCACGAAGGGACAGGGGATAGTTTGGTAATCATTTTGTAGAAAAAATGGTCGAAACTAGCTAACAAATCAAAGATACATGAAGAACAACTAGACCAAAAGAGGGAATCATCAAAAATCATTTATGAACGTTAATCAATCTTTTTTTGCGCAGAAACACGTACACAAAAACTGCGATGCGATTTAAGAATGTGAAAACTTATGAAAGAGCCATCTCACATTCCTGCTATTGTTTAACAATTGGAAGCGAAAGAAATATTCGCTGAGAAAAGTTTCGGCGCAGAAGTCTCTTTACTTAAAGGAAGCCGGGAGTAAGACGTCTTCTTCGCAACTGTTGCCGAAACAGGAGTAAAAGAAGGTAAGGAAAAATGCCTGAACAATGAAGAACCGTGCAAGAAATATGTGCACTTCATTTTCTCAACCACATTCCCAAGCTATCCTATAGTCTGAAGGAAATTAAACTATGAACCGGCATTGCGCCGCAGATTGCAAAACTGCTCTTGAATAATGGTTGGAACTTTCCACCAAAGTAAACTATAACATGAGTGATGACCGTATTGGGTGAGGTGAAATTTGCAACGAAACAAGATGTACTAGTGCAGGAACGAAGTTGCTTACAAGGCGCCGGGTCACATGTGGTAAGCAAAGTGTCGGAGAATCTGGAAGATTACTCTACATAAGACTCCGCGAACACATCGACTAATATGACTAAAGTACCCTCCGCGGAAGTTTGCGCTCCGTTGACATTGTTGCAATCGCAAGCCTCGATGCAGGCACTAGCATTTTAGATCTTACACAGAGCATCAAAAGGGAAGTAGAACTATTCCTTATTATTCCCATTAATCGTTGCATTGCATTTGGGGAATCGTTGGCATTAATACTGCAGCCAGCTTACGAGCAGCACCATACTCCGTGTTCCGGAAGTGTGGATCGCATACTCATTGTTAGAGCACTGCGCACCATTGCTCCACATCGATATTTCATCTCTTCGTTGTAAGTGTAGTATAGGTATCTTTTCTTCTTTTCCACCTGAAGATTTCGCTGGCGCATGTCGTGGGTGAGTGCGCAAGACTTCAGCGAATTTTCGGTGACGTCATACGACATTATTGTGACGTCAATGGGTTTATCGCATTAAAGCTGCAGGACAACAACGCCGATGCCGCCGGGTTCCGTTCCCGAAGAGCCGTATCAAGTTTGGGCTTTAGTAAGAATCGATGCATTCAAGCGTATTTTCCACCACGTCAGCTAGAGTACTAGTACATTACAGCAGTATGCTTTAAATAAAACCGATTCTTCAGTTCATAGGAGGACGACCTTTGCAGCAAGTCGTCACTGGTAAAATAAGCAAGGTGTTATTAATCAATTACCATTCTTGGAAAACATGATGATTTTCTCAGCCGGTTTCACATATTCCTCACTCCAGGGGTTGATAAATGGCCTAAACCAGCTAGGCCATTGTTTTCAGCGGCGTCACTTGGACCGTTCCTGCCGTGTAAGAATCTGCGAGCTGCAGCTTGTGGCATTCAAAAGAAAATGCTAGCAATCGTTCCTTTGACGTTGCTTAGTATGCACTCCGCTTCTCGCGTTTTTCAGCGACTTTAAAAGTTGAACAGTTGTAGGAAAATGGAAGAAAATGTGA